>NW_023330890.1:0-57169 GCF_011100685.1 Canis lupus familiaris
TAATTAATAATATTCATGAATAGACTCCACATATGTTTACCACTTCTATGCATATAGCTTTTCCTTATTTCTGGGAATCATTTCTCATAACATGGATCATTTATCATAACAAACACTTTATACTAATTTTTGATTTAAAAATATATCATTACTAAAAAATGTTAGCCATGATCTGAGCTTTTCAGTGAATTGTAATCACTGATCACAGATCACTGTAACAAATATAATAATTGAAAAATTAAAATATTGTATGAATTACCAAAATGGCACAGAGACATGAAGTGAGTAAATACTATTAGAAAAATGGCAGCAATAGATTTTTTTTGCCATAGGGTTGCCACATACCTTCAGTTTGAAAAACACAGTATCTGCGAAGGGCAATAATGTGGCGTGAAATAAGACAAGTTGGTTGTACTAAGAATAGATTACAAGTCATGTAGCTCTTTGCTTAGCATTTTGAAGAACTACCAAACCGTTTTCAAAAGATTGTGCCATTTTAACTCCCATCAACAAGGTAAGAAATTCTAATTTTTCCACATTCTCACTACTGCTATGTTTGTTTTTAATCAGTAGCATAGAGACATATCTTTAACATCTATCTATAGTATTTTTTGGCATTGGCATTGTACATGAAAAGTTAATAAAATAAATCCTTGGTTTGTACCAGGATACCAATATCTTTGGTGAGGTATCAATCCTTGGTCTACCTTTTCCATTGCCATGATCAAAATAATATGGCTCACCTCAAAATAATGTTTTTTTAAAATAATGCTTTATAACTAAATGATGAAACTTTTGTGTATGAAGCAAAAGGGAAAGAAAACAGGGGGTGAATTGTAAAAGTTGATCTCACAATAAATTTTTTAGCACCAGATGCTTAAAAAACAGTTTTGGCCATTTCATTTTGCACATTTCTTCTGGCTTTACTATTCCAATTTTTATTTGAGTTTGAAGTGCAGTGGATGGGGGGGGGGACTCTGTAAGGCATTCACACACATCACCAACTCTGATGACCTACTGCTAACGCCTGGAAGAAAAGCTGAACTATAACCAAAAGCACAGGCAAGAAGGATGCTTGTGGCCCATCTAAAAAAAAGAAAAGATGCTTAGTTTCTTTTCCCCCCACCCCTTTTGTTTCTACAACAGATCACATTGTACACCTACTTAAAAAGAAAAACCACCATCCAAAAAAAAAAAAAAAAAAAAAGCACGTGCACCTGCTAGCATTTTCCATCCAGTGGTGCCCTTGGAGATGCACTCTGTGAGAGGAACAGAAGCTAGATGCACTGTCCTGGCTGGAAATGTAAGGAAGGCATTTTCTGCTCAAATAGTTTTTAAAAACATCAATACATAACTTTACAATGAAAGATATGAACTGGGCTTCATTGTGAAAGAACACAGCTTCTTCTTAGGAAGTAAATGGTCGTATATACACTAGGGACGAGATTATGTATACTTAATAAGGCATAACAAAGGATAAAATGCATGTGCAGACTCTATACTGAGAAAATAAAACTTATAGAAAGATTGTCATCAAGCTATGCAATGATGGGTTGCTCAAACTCGTAACTTGCTGGCTTAAGTGGTACGCAGAAAGACAGGTTGGGAAGTTAAGATCTGTGGCAGCGAGAGAAAAAATATGTAAACTTGTTCTAACTTTAAGCTACTTTTAATTACCTATGATTTTTTTCTCACTTAACTGAAAATTTCTCTATTTTAAAAATCATGAAAATAACAGAATTTCCAATGGAATAGTTAATTTAGAAAGTTCCATGACAAGCCATTATGTTTAACAACTGAGGAATGAAAGAAAACTCAGCTTGTGGAAGCACAGATTTTGACATCCATCTTCTGGGATTGAAAGGAGATGCTCCTTCTATTGTGTGTGTATTCATGAGTCTCTGAGTGGCATAACTTGATGGGGCTGCTAGGACCATGCCACTCACAGAATCTGCATCTTCCCAACTAGGAACAAAAAGATGATGAATGCTCTCCCTTGTGGACCAAAGGGAGTTCACAGAATAGGAAATTAGGTTTCAGAATGTAAGGAGAACTGCTCCTTGTCCTACCCAAACAAGAGGTGTTGGGATCAACTTAGTTCTGATTATGTGATAGAATGTACTGTCATGAGACTAGACAGTTTAATACTCTGTTGAATCAAGAGTTTGATTCACAGACAAAACCTTTTCACTACATTTTAATTCATCCTCCCTTTTTCCATTGGCAGTTGCCCTCAGATGGGCCTCAGGAATGACAAATTGAAGTGATTTCCCTAGCTCTTGCTCTTGCCTCTCATTCTCCAACTCCTTAAAGGAATCAGGCATCTGGGGTGAAATGGAATGACTGAACTTGTTGAGGGAGGAAGGGAGGAAGAAAGAATGTTTCAGCCAACACTGAAAAATTACCTAAGGTATACACAGCCTTCAAACAACTGACCTGAAGCTGGCTACTGTGGAACTGTGTCCACCACCCTGTTTCTACCAATATCCCAATAACTCTTGTGTGATTCTTTTGTGATTCTTTCATTTTTTGTTCAACATTACCATCTTTTACAAGATTTCACTTGTGTGAAAAAATAGAGGTAATTCCCCCCAAGCTCCACACTTTCTCACAATTGATATAGTCAACTCAATCATCCTCACAGATTCTAGAGTAACCAGAAATATCACTGCAGGTGGCCTGTTTGATGTAAATTTGTAGAAGTCTATTAAGTCACCTTAAGTAGTTACACTTAGTTAACCCAACAATTACTCGTGTTTACTATATACCAAGTTTTTTGCTTGGATAGACAAAGTCAAATAAGAGGCATATTTGTCCTCAACCAAGAGTAGTTTGGTAGAGAGATTTATTAGTTTATCTGGGAAGCACTTTAGCACCATAACTATCTTGATAGATGTATAAAATACAGAAAAGCGAAAGCTAAAACTATGAATATAAAATAATTTAAAAGCAATATATGTAGAGTAACAACTGAGATTTATTATTTAAAGATTCTATTTATTTATTCATGAGAAACACACACACACAGAGGCATAGACAGAGGCAGAGGGAGAAGTTTCCCTGCAGTAGCCTGATGCAGAACTTGATCCCAGGACCCTCGGATCACAACCTGAGCCAAAAGCATATGCTCAACAACTGAGCCACCCAGGCACCCAACAACTGAGTTTTAAAGTAAATAAAGAAGATTGGTTTATGTATACAATGGAATATACTCAGCCATTAGAAATGACAAATACCCACCATTTGCTTCAACGTGGATGGAACTGGAGGGTATTATGCTGAGTGAAGTAATCAGTCGGAGAAGGACAAACATTATATGTTCTCATTCATTTGGGGAATATAAATAATAGTGAAAGGGAATAGAAGGGAAGGAGAAGATGTGTGGGAAATATCAGAAAGGGAGACAGAACGTAAAGACTGCTAACTCTGGGAATGAACTAGGGGTGGTAGAAGGGGAGGAGGCGGGGGTGGGAGTGAATGGGTGATGGGCACTGGGGGTTATTCTGTATGTTAGTAAATTGAACACCAATAAAAAAATAAATAAATGTAACAAATCCTTGTTTCTTTAGTGTGTGAAAGTTATACCATCAATAGTGATATCTTTAAATATAAAATTACTTTTGTATGTGAATTTGACTGAATACCTGGACATGTCCCAAATGTATGCCTATATCTGGAAAACTTACAAAACGTTTCACTGTAAGTACAGTAAATTATGCCAGTCCTCCCTCCAAAAAAAAGTAGAAACAGAAAAGAAAAATATAGTGGATGAAATGGATATTTGTTTTTGGTCTGAACAAAATTTCCTAAGACTCTTCCTCCTACCCAAGATACAACAGTGAAAATGTATATCCCTCCTAAAACTTAGAATAAAAATTGGGAGAAAACGACTGGATTTGGATCACCTATACAATATTAAAAAGTAAAATAGCACTTACCTAATACTCTTTAGAGTATTAGATATTTTCAAGTTTTTTTTTTTTTTTTTTTTTTTTTTTTTTTATTTCAAGTTTTTAGAGTGTATATTTAAGGCCATTTTTTCCCTCAGAAATTATTTTAACTCAAGCAACAATTTGTTAATAGTTAATTACAAAAATGTGTCAGTCTGAATTCTTTTAAACAGTTTTATGTGAGGAGACCCTAGTAATTCATGTTTCCTGTGTAGATAGATGAGAAATGATTGTCCTGTTTACACCTACTATACCATATGACCTAAGTTTCTTCACAAAGATCTCTATTACTTATAGGGACTAATAACATATTTTCTGTTCCAAAATCTTTTGCATCAGAGATGGCCAACCACAGCTATTAATTTAGGAAGGAATTGAAAATTAGGTATAGATTTGGCTTTATGAAGATAAAAGTATGGAATGTCATTATGGATGCCCTTAACCTAACTTTGTAATGATCTAGATCACATTTCCAGACCATGTACATCACTCATTTCTTTACTCAAAACTTAAAATATTTACTCAAAATATTTTAGTAAATATTTTAATGCATTTATAGTCTGTTGACGTTCATTCAAAGTTAGATTTTAGGTATGTGTTATTGGTTGTGATGCTCAAAGGACTTAACAAGGGAGAATTGATATTTGCTGCCAAGCTATCTTGCTACCACCATTTTCATTCTGTCTGCTTTTCTGTTTATCAAGTTGTTATTGTGTATTCAAAAACAAGAAGTCAAACCTTATTTAAAATAATGTGAATTTCTAAAGTTAAATCTAATAATTTGATCTCTAGATCAGTTATTGATTGGGGGCAAATTGTTCTGAATGATTGCAAAACTATTCTTATCATCAAAAATATTTGAGTTTTTAGTGGGAAGATAAAATTAAGATAAAATATGTTAAAACAATTTTTGGTCTGTATGAATTATATTTTCTGCATATAAGTATGCTAAAAGGAATGTAGGAACCATAAGAAAGATAAGATTATACTGTTGAAGGATATTAAAAATATGTATACAAATAAACACAAATTTTTCCACTTACTGTAAAGAACAACTTTGTTTTTGCAATATCTACTTATATAACCCATCATTTCTACCACCTATCTTATTTTTTATGGTTAAATTAAATATTTATTTATTTATTTATTTATTTTTTAATAATAAATTTATTTTTTATTGGTGTTCAATTTGCCAACATGCAGAATAACACCCAGTGCTCATCCCGTCAAGTGCCCCCCTCAGTGCCCGTCACCCATTCACCCCCACCCCCCCCCCCCTCCCCTTCCACCACCCCTCGTTCGTTTCCCAGTTAGTAGTCTTTATGTTCTGTCTCCCTTTCTGATATTTCCTACCCATTTCTTCTCCCTTCCCTTCTATTCCCTTTCACTATTATTTATATATCTTATTTAATTTGAGAGAGAGTGAATGAGAGAGCATGAGCAGAAGCAGAAGTAGAGGGAGAGGGAGAAGCAGACTCTCCACTGAGAGGAATCCTGACATGGGGTTCAATCCCAGGACCCTGAGATCAAGACCTGAGCTGAAGGCAGACGCCCAACTGACTGAGCCACTCAGGTGCCCCATACTGCCTATTTTAGCTATGAGTTTTTTTCAGTATAGACCACAGGCTTAATTACATATAAATACTAGTTTGCAAGAATTTCCCATGGGGGAATGCTTAATATACAAAGATTTTCAAGGTTTTGGAAGTAATACATTCTTAGAATAAAAAGCTGTGATTGTGTATTAAATTCTCTGGAAACAAAGAATGCGCCACTCCAATTTCAACATGTTTTGCAACTGAAAAAAATAATCAATGCAGCATCTAGCACCGGAACTCAGCAATCATCATGAGAGTCTCTGGGTGGAAGGCCAATTTCATTGAACCAAGGCAACATTTTGAAAGACAGAGGTGATAAGCAAATATTGTCATCACACCAGAAATTGTCTTTATTCAAAAATTCCCAGATGGCTATTAATCTATTTTTTATGGACCTTTATTGAGAACATGTTTGTGGGTTGGGTTTTAGTGGCATACTGCTTTGTAACAAGAGTTTGTGAATTCTATGCAGAACCCTGACTAGAGTGCTCTAGGTTATGACATAGGGATAAGGGTCTTTTTCATAAATTTGGAAATTATAGGACATTCATAAGTAAACATGTATATATTTAAATAACGTTAATGTATGTATTAGAGAGTAATAGCTACTGTGAGCCAAATTTAAGCAATTGCACTTGTATTGCTGCACTTCAGGGTAGGTGAATTAGACTAAACTCATAAGGAAGGGTTTTATCTTATGGTGAATCCTATAATCATAGGACTCAATTTATCCCACACCAAAATGTAAATAAATGTATCACTTTTTGATCCTAATATTTTTTTTTTTGCTTTACTTCGGCATAAACAATGCCCTAAAATGTCACATGTAGTGGGCAAATAAATGTGAATATTCTAATCACTAGCCTCCTGACTCAATTTTAATGTTATTTCCTTATGTAAGACATAGAAAAAAGCCAAGTTTGGAAATATGGAAAGCACAATGGTTTGGTGCAAGGAACACTGGAATAAGATCACAGAGACCTCTGTTCTCATTCCAGAAGCTTGGACAAGTGATTCAGCCTTTCTGGGTCTAGGTTCTCTCATCTGGAAAATGTAAGGGTTCATCTCTATGGGTCCTCATGGCTCTAATTGTCCCTGGCTTTCTGAAGTACAGCCAGGAAGGAGCAACCTGGCTGAGCTCATGCAGGTCCTCGGGCTTGCCTTTTGCTGTCCTTACCCTTGGGTTAACCTGAATGTTACTTCTCATTCATCTAACAAAGTAGTGTTATCTGACAAAGGGGAATATGTTTCCGATTTTGGTCACATCTGAAAGAGATTTTTCCTGGAAGAAAGATTATGTCGATACCCCTGCAGAGCATTATGCTTCTCTCTGTATTCCAGATCTCATATTATTTTATTTATATGTATAAAGTCAGAATTTGTCTTATACATGAGAAAAAACCCTTGAGGCCATGAGGGGAAAAAACCCTAAACCTCCAAATGTCAGCCAAATAAGAATAAAAAGTCATATGCCCAAGAAAGTAAAGAGGACATAGAAATCACACTGAAATCTGACTGCAACAGAGTTTCTATTTCTAAGACTTATATTTAGCTAACAGCCATTCTAAGTAAGATAGTAAAATCTTAATATTCAAAGTTGTAAGCGCTTAGAAGCAAAAAGCAGAGCAAACCATGATTGTGGTATAATATTTCAGATGTTCAATTTTATTCCAGCATATTTACAATCTCACATTTTGAAAATATGTGTTGATTGCACTTTTCCCTCCAGTTTAGATTATACTCAAAACTGAGGACATAATTTAGGTGAAAGAAGGTAACACTGAAGGGAAGTTTCATACAATTGGTGCAGATATGTTTTCTCAGAATACAGTAACTTTTTCCATGCTGCTCCGACCGATACTTGTGAGGTTAAATGGTTTTAGTGTATTTATAATGCCACTGACCCACATGATTCACAGTGTACTATAGAATATAATTAAATTGGTACTAATTTTCTCTACCTATATTTTTGTCTAGAAAAATGGAATGTATGTAATATGCATATGAAATGAACCATTAAAAATGTATCAAGAGATATAAATGTACTAATTCTACTTATTCTTATTTTTTTCATTCTTATTGTTTTATTCTCCTGCATCCAACAATTTCAGACCAATAATTATATTATCACAAACAATATGATGACTAAGTACAAAGATGATTGCTTTTCAGGTATTTATGCCATTAGGTTATATTCCACTAAACTATATTTAAAATGCTAGGTTACAACTTTCAGCCATGCTGTAGGTGCATTTTCTGACATGTCCTTTGCTGTGGGAATGTTTTCTCTGTCTCATTACTTTCAAGATTAGAATCTTGTTCTTGATTTCTGGGGTCCTTGCCTCTCAGAGCCTTCTATTATCACTTTGTTCCTTATTTTCCATTTTTATCCTTTACACCATGTAGATATTGTTGCCTAGACCCTTGGGACCTGAATCAGGTATCAGAATATACTTTAGGTCATTGATCCAAGTAGTAGCAACTAAGGCTGCTCAGCAAAGGTGGGGGCTCATATACTTAAGTTTTCAGCATGTGACACAACAACATAAGGATTGAACTTTCTTTTATTTGCAGAATATTTTAAATGTTTCAATGTCACTCTCAGAGTGAGAAAAGAACTAGAAGAGAGAACATACATATTTTTAAATGCAACTGTATATTGATTTATAATTATATAAATAGGGTGCTTAAAGGACAAACTGTGTCAACATTATTACCAAAAGAAACCTAAGCACAGAGTGTGAGGCTTCATTATACACCCATTCATGTTTTAGGATTATGTAAGGAGTTTATTCTTATGCAGGTTTCCTTCCAAAGAGAAGCTACTAGAGAAGAGAAGGCTCTAACTCTAAAATAGTGCATTTAAAAGTATGAGGCTCCAAAGATATTCAGCATTATAGATGTAACAGTGCCCCCCCCCACAAGTGGTGGTAATATAATCTTCTGCTCCACAGGCCCCAGCCCTTGACCTGGGTATATATACCCAGCTGTCATCATTGGTAATGAAAAGGAAGTTGGTCTCTTTGCTGTCTCTAAAAGACTTCTTTGCAAGGTGACATGGTGACAAGTGCTGTGTGACTCACCATTTGCTGCAGCTTATTTTAATTCCAAATGGATTTGGTTGAAGACTTCGAATGGTTCAGAAAAAACACCAAAGGAGAATATTTTATTCCTCTCAGGCCCCTCCTGGGGTGCTACTACCCAAATTCTGTCCAGTTCCAAGTTATTCAGCTCCTGTTCAGCAGTGTCTCACCCAAAATTTGCAGTATTCATTAATTTTTCATACACCACTAAAATCACTGAAAACAGAAGAGATGAACAAAGTATACTACCAAAATGTAAATGTTAATAAAAAGAACTTGAAGAAATAAGTCAATCAAACTGATGATAAAACAAATTAGTTCATTGTGATCTGACTCAGAAGTGTACCTTATTTGTGATTAGCCTGTGACATGCATTTAATAACGGAAATCAAATTCAGTAATTATTGTAAAACATTGTCTCAATACAAATTTACTATTGGTGATCATTTCTCAAAGTATACAAATATTGAATCATCATATTGTATACCATGAAGCTAATATGATGTTATGTCAGTTACAACCTCAATAAAAAATAGAGTTACTAAAAAAAAAAAAAAAAAAAAAAAAAGGAGTCCTAAGACTGAGTAACGAAATGAGAAGGATATCACCCCCCAAGGACTTTGGTTACTTCAGAATAAATGAGGGATGGAAATTAAGAAAATTTAATTGACACTCCTTACTCCTATAAGTTCATTCTTTCTTTCTTCTTTCTTGTCAAAGACCACGTTCTCATTTTGGAGTGTTTTGTTTGTTGTTGTTGTTGTTGTTGTTGTTGTTGTTCCTTTTTGGTGCTAGTGTTTTAGATGGCAGATCAATGCTGACGTTAAGCATAATGATGGGTTATTTTGATTAAAGTTTGCAGCCATTGTGCTGAAGAAACAATAATAATCTCAGCTGTAGTAGACAGAATAATTACCCCCACAAAATCTCAATATTTTGATCCCAGAGACTGTGAATACATTACCTTACATGGCAAAAGCACTTTGAGATAGGGACATGAAGGTTAGGACCTTCAGATGGGAAGTTCAACCTGGATTAGAATTAGAGACCCAAGTTAATCACATGAATCCTTAGATGCGGAGAGTATTTCTCAGCTGCAGAGAGCCAAAGCAGTATGAGAGGGACCCAAGAGCCATCGGTGGATTTGAAGGTAGTGGAATAGGGCCACTGATGAAGGAATGCAGCCAGCCCTTGGAAGCTAGAAAAGGCAAGGAAACAGGTTTCCCTTAAAGCCCCCAGAAAAGGGACACATTTTTGCCAACACCTTGGATACAGCTCGGTGAGACCTGTGTCAGACTTCTAACTGTAGAACTAAGTAAATTTTGTGTCTTTTTAAATAACTCAATTTGTGGTGATTTGACAGCAATAGAAACCTGCTACAGTGGCTAACATTGCTTGAGTACTTGCCCTGTACCAGGATGATGTTTAGTCCTTTACACACCTTACTTATTTCACATGGTCTAATTTTATGGATGACGAAATTGAGATTTAAAGAGGTGATGTAACTTTCCCAGGTTTAGGTAGAAAGAAGTCAGAGAGTGAGAATTTGAATCTATACTTTTTGATTTAGATTCTGAGCTCTTGATTGCTCTCCCACTCAGCCTTTCATGGCCTTGCATGGGAGTTCCATATGTAAATAGTGTTACCTGGAGCCATATATTCTTAACCATTTCCTCTGGTACTAGTTCACAGAAATAACAGTACAATGTCGTTCTGATCTACGCTTGCCATCATTAAGGGTAGATCTGAAAATATTTGATTAATTATTTTCTGAAGTAAGGAGAGACTTTGTTGAAAAGGATTATTGGAGTAAATTCGGGGGGGGGGCTATTGTAATAGAAGGAATGCTCAGATCACAGACCACAAATATCTCCAAAATATTTATTTCTCATGAAGGGGAAGAGAAACACCCATGGTGAGCTTATGATCCCTCAGCTTTCTATCTGGGAAGATAGTAGAGTATCGGAGAGGAGGAGCTGCTCATTGAAGGGATCTTGAAAGTTAATATGTTTAGTGTTTCCTTTATGGCTTTGGCTAAATTTTGTCTTAGTTTGACTAAGTTTTGCACACCCAGAGTACAAAAGCCCTGGCTACAAGGAGGCTGATTCTGGTGGTTGCACAGTGCTGAGGTTGCATAATGCTGATTGAAGAGTTCTGAGTAGCTAGAGTGGAAAGATTTTGCTGAACCCCCCCCTCGTGTTTATCGGAAACCCCAGAAAGGCAATGGCCAGGTTAAGCTAATCTAAACCTGGATGGACTAACAAAATTTAAACTTGGGGTGCCTAGGTGGCTCAGTCAGTTAAACATCTGGTTTCAGCTGAGGTCATGATCTCAGGGTCTTGGGATTGAACCCCCAGTGAAACCCCATATGGAGCCCCTTGCCCCCTCACAGAGCCCATCCAGGAGCCCCTTCTAACCTCCCCTTTAGGGTTCCCCACTAGCTGGAGTCTGCTTGTCCCTTTCCCTCTAACCCTCCCTGACTCTTGTGCACACCTGTGCATGCACAGGCTCTCTCTCTCTCTCTCTCTAATAAATAAAATCTTAAAAATAAACAATAGCAAAGTTTAAATGAAGCCTTGAAGGGTTCAAGCTGATTCCCCAGCAAATTACCTATTTGGACAGAAAATAGTGCAATACTTTAGTGTTAAGATTCTTGAATCTTGGATCAATTCTTTATGAATTAGAACTTTAAATGTTTAGTAGAAGTTCTGTGTATATAGATTTTATAGTTGTTTGTGTTTACCCATTGTGTGGTACTTTTATATAAGTTGAACCTATACGGTTTTCTTATTATCATTGTGTTGCTAGGCGTAAAATTTATCTCTTGTAAGATTTAAAATACGGATGAGATTCTGAATTATTCATTTATAAATCTGATTAGTTAGACATATAAGATTACTGAAGTGCCTTGAAAGACTGTGCATATTAGGTTTGTAATGTTGCACTACCCAGGTTTTAAAGAATTACAGAAAATTGATATATGTTCCTAGTGCATTATGTGTATAATATAATACTGTCTTTACCCAGCAAATTAATAAATAATCAAATTTGTGATAATACCCAATGTCAGCGAGGATGCAGTGAGATGAGCATACTTCTGGTGAAAACATGAATTGATACAACCTTTCTATAAATATGTTTGGTCATATAATTTTTAGATGTTTAATAATTTGTACCATTTGACCCCAATAATTCCAAGGAAGTAATCAGAAAACTACCTCTCTAAAATGTTAATTGTAATATTTTTGATAATATTGAAAATAGCAATCAAAATAGTTAACATGAAGTTTAAAACAATTATATGAATTGAAGTCACATTTTATGTGATGGTTATTACCTAATATCAACAGTTAAGAATTTTGGAATATTCAGAATTACTTTGAAAAACTAAATTTGCTGTAGAATAGATTTGTGTTCATTAATTTCAACGTGGACTCTTTCTTTCTACAATGGGATAACACATTGTTGCCTTCACAATTTTAGCTTTTTATTTTTTGTCCCTTTCACTCTAATGTCTATTTATTTTTGGCTCTCCGCAATTATTTTGGCATTTTAATGTATTATAGGGAGATACAGAAAATTACATTTTAATATGTATAATTTGATTTTTTAGTCAATATACCTGACATGTAATAATGCATAAATTTAAGGTGTACAACATGTAAATTAGATACATTTACATATTATAATATCATTGCCATTGTAAGGATATTTAGCACCTCTATCACATTACATAATTATCCTTTCAGGGAGTTGGAATAACTAAGTTCTAGACTTTCAGCAAGTTTGATGAATATAGTGCACTATCTATAAGCATTACACTGTGCTTAGATCTCTATGACTTATTTACCACTCACTGGGTGTTTGTAGTCCTAAACAAACATTTATCTGATCCTCCCTTCCCCCACCCTTGGTAACCACCATTTTACTCTCTGTTTATGAGTTTAGCTCTTTTAGATTCCGCATATAAGAGACATCATACAGTACTTGTCTTTCTCTGACTTACCTCACTTAACATTTTGTCGGGGGGCGGGGCAAGATGGCGAAGAGTAGGGTCCCCAAGTCACCTGTCCTCACCAAATTACCTAGATAACTTTCAAATCATCCTGAAAACCTACGAATTCGGCTTTGAGATTTAAAGAGGGAACACCTGGAATGCTAGAGTGAGAAGAGTTCACGCTTCTGTCAAGGTAGGAAGACGGGAAAAAAAGAAATAAAGAAACAAAGGCATCCAAGGGAGCAGCCCCGCCAGGAGCCAGGCTAAGGCCGGGGCGAGAGTCCCCAGGACAGGAGAGCCCCGCCTCGAGAAGCAGGAGCTGCCACCAATCTTCCTGGGAGGAAAGACCCTCGCCAGGAGTTGGAGCAGGACCCCAGGAGGAGCGAGGATGCCCTGGGGCTCCCTGAGGCACTAGCAAACGCCTGCGGCCTGGGGAGAGCGCGCCACAGCCCGCGGCCAAGCTCCCTATAGGGCTGCAGTGCGCCCGGCGGGACCCGGAGCAGCTCGGAGGGGCTCGGGCGGCAGCTCCGCGGAGGGGGCTGCGCGGCAGGAGCGCGAAAACAACAGCGCAGGCCCCGGAGCACAGGGCATTGGGGACACAGCCCAGGATCCGGCAATCCCCCCGGGGACAGGCAGAGGCCGGGAGAGCCCAGGACAGCGAGGACACTCCTGCCGACAGGTGGCCCCGAGCTGAGCAGATCAGCATCCTCGCTCCCGGAGCCTCCAGCCCTGCAGACGGAGAGCTCCAGAGTTACTGCGGGAGCTGACTCCAGGGCTCCAGAGCTGGCTGCCACCACTGTGGTTTGTTCCTCCTGGGGCCTCACGGGGTAACAGCCCCCACTGAGCCCTGCACCAGGCAGGGGGGTTAGCTCCCCCCAAATGCTAACACCTGAAAAACAGCACAACAGGCCCCTCCCCATGAAGACCAGCTAGATGGAGAGGGGAAAAACAAATTTTTGAACAAGCAGCACTGGAAAGTTCCAGGGGAAGTCAAGGGACTTCCAGTATACAGAATCAGAGGATACTCCCCCTTGTTTTTTTGATTCCAGTTTGCTCCTCCCTTTTTTCTTTTTTCTTTTTTTCCTTTTTTTTCCTCTTTTTTTCTTTTTTCTTTTCTTCTTTCTCTTCTCTCTTTTTTCTCCTTTTCCCAATACAACTTGTTTTTGGCCACTCTGCACTGAAGCAAAATGACTAGAGGGAAAACCTCACCTCAAAAGAAAGAATCAGAAACAGTCCTCTCTCCCACAGAGTTACAAAATTTGGATTACGATTCAATGTCAGAAAGCCAATTCAGAAGCACAATTATAAAGCTACTGGTGGCTCTGGAAAAAAGCATAAAGGACTCAAGAGACTTCATGACTGCAGAATTTAGATCTAATCAAGCAGAAAGTAAAAATCAATTAAATGAGATGCAATCCAAACTAGAGGTCCTAACGACGACGAGGGTTAACGAGGTGGAATAATGAGTGAGTGACATAGAAGACAAGTTGATGGCAAAGAGGGAAACTGAGGAAGAAAAGAGAAAAACTATTAAATTTATGTTCTATTCAATCTAACTTTTTTCTCTTTATTGTAAATTTAATATTTTACTTAGTATTTAAACTCTTACTCTTATTTGATTAATATTTTAATTATAGCATTAAACTAAATTTTATTTTCTTTTATTACTTGTTTCTATTTAATAACTTAAATATATAAACTTTATATGAACTTACAATTTCCCTTTCCTACTCTTCTACATCCTTTGTTTTGATGACTTGTTCTTAGAACTGCCAACAGGCAGGGGTTGTGATAATTGGAGGCCCACACCATCAGCCGATGGTTTGGATATTCTTTTCTAAGCAACTGTCCTTGCTCTCAGGATCCTATTAATGGTTACCCCAGGGATATTAAAACTTATTTTCCAAAATGGTTCCATTCTTGTTAATCTTCAGAGGTGGAGCTGAAGTATCACTTGCAGGTCTTAAGTCTTTTAACTGACAAGGGCTGTCTCCGAGATTTAGAATTAATAATTAATTTATTTAATTTATAAAATCTCTTTCAGTATAATTATTCCCAAGCACAAAAGTGATTTGTGTGTGTCACAAAAGACTGACAGGAGCCTTGTCTTTACTAGTCTATGATGTTACAGTTTTCATTAAATTTGCTAAATTTACCGTGACCTTCTAAATTGGCTCACAAATATCTTCATATGAGTTATCAACACTTTTATGACTTGAAACACGTTCCCAGTTATGCACTAATTAAACTTCCTGTATGTGAATCAGAAAGTGACAGCGTTCCTCTGTTTTGTCTAATAATAGCTCCAGAATAAGCTAGAACAGTTGCTCATAAATGGACATCACTTTCCATCAAGTAGTTAGAAGCATTCATTGTTGTGAAGTACCCCTTGTTATTGCCTCAGTCGGATCTGCTTCTCTAATGAGGTGGTTTAGGGTTGCAGGGTAACCAATCAGGAAAATTCGAGGACCCGGTGAAAGACAGGAGAAAAGAAATGAGGAATAGTTTCCTTTTCAAATTTCTCATTACAAGTAGGAATGACTTTCTCATTGAAAGTGTTGTCATGTTAAGTTTGCCACATTAAGAACACACAACTTTGATTTAGAATACAAATAGCTAGCTGTAAAATTGAGGGGGAGTTGGTGTCATTTCTATAGAAAGTGGTAACACTTGGACTACATAAACTTAGACTCTTAGACTGAATCTTAACACTCACCATCACTTGACTGCACAGTGATGGCAATATTTCCCAAATCAATTTGAAATTCACCTATGGAGCCTCAATTATATTGCTGAGGTATTAGTTTTTTTTAATTTATTTTTTATTGGTGTTCAATTTACTAACATACAGAATAACCCCCAGTGCCCGTCACCCATTCACTCCCACCCCCCCCGCCCTCCTCCCCTTCTACCACCCCTAGTTCGTTTCCCAGAGTTAGCAGTCTTTACGTTCTGTCTCCCTTTCTGATATTTCCCACACATTTCTTCTCCCTTCCCTTCTATTCCCTTTCACTATTATTTATATTCCCCAAATGAATGAGAACATATAATGTTTGTCCTTCTCCGACTGACTTACTTCACTCAGCATAATACCCTCCAGTTCCATCCACGTTGAAGCAAATGGTGGGTATTTGTCATTTCTAATAGCTGAGTAATATTCCATTGTATACATAAACCACATCTTCTTTATCCATTCATCTTTCGTTGGACACCAAGGCTCCTTCCACAGTTTGGCTATCGTGGCCATTGCTGCTATAAACATCGGGGTGCAGGTGTCCCGGCGTTTCATTGCATTTGTATCTTTGGGGTAAATCCCCAACAGTGCAATTGCTGGGTCGTAGGGCAGGTATATTTTTAACTGTTTGAGGAACCTCCACACAGTTTTCCAGAGTGGCTGCACCAGTTCACATTCCCACCAACAGTGTATGAGGGTTCCCTTTTCTCCGCATCCTCTCCAACATTTGTTGTTTCCTGCCTTGTTAATTTTCCCCATTCTCACTGGCGTGAGGTGGTATCTCATGGTGGTTTTGATTTGTATTTCCCTGATGGCAAGTGATGCAGAGCATTTTCTCATGTGCATGTTGGCCATGTCTATGTCTTCCTCTGTGAGATTTCTGTTCATGTCTTTTGCCCATTTCATGATTGGATTGTTTGTTTCTTTGGTGTTGAGTTTAAGAAGTTCTTTATAGATCTTGGAAACTAGCCCTTTATCTGATATGTCATTTGCAAATATCTTCTCCCATTCTGTAGGTTGTCTTTGAGTTTTGTTGACTGTATCCTTTGCTGTGCAAAAGCTTCTTATCTTGATGAAGTCCCAATAGGTCATTTTTGCTTTTGTTTCTTTTGCCTTCGTGGATGTATCTTGCAAGAAGTTACTATGGCCGAGTTCAAAAAGGGTGTTGCCTGTGTTCTCCTCTAGGATTTTGATGGAATCTTGTCTCACATTTAGATCTTTCATCCATTTTGAGTTATCTTTGTGTATGGTGAAAGAGAGTGGTCTAGTTTCATTCTTCTGCATGTGGATGTCCAATTTTCCCAGCACCATTTATTGAAGAGACTGTCTTTCTTCCAATGGATAGTCTTTCCTCCTTTATCGAATATTAGTTGCCCATAAAGTTCAGGGTCCACTTCTGGATTCTCTATACTGTTCCTTTGATCTATGTGTCTGTTTTTGTGCCAGTACCACACTGTCTTGATGACCACAGCTTTGTAGTACAACCTGAAATCTGGCATTGTGATGCCCCCAGATATGGTTTTCTTTTTTAAAATTCCCCTGGATTTTCGGGGTCTTTTCTGATTCCACACAAATCTTAAAATAATTTGTTCTAACTCTCTGAAGAAAGTCCATGGTATTTTGATAGGGATTGCATTAAACGTGTATATTGCCCTGGGTAACATTGACATTTTCACAATCTTAATTCTGCCAATCCATGAGCATGGAATATTTTTCCATCTCTTTGTGTCTTCCTCAATTTCTTTCAGAAGTGTTCTATAGTTTTGAGGGTATAAGATCCTTTAGATCTTTGGTTAGGTTTATTCCTAGGTATCTTATGCTTTTGGGTGCAATTGTAAATGGGATTGACTCCTTAATTTCTCTTTCTTCAGTCTCATTGTTAGTGTATAGAAATGCCACTGACTTCTGGGAATTGATTTTGTATCCTGCCACGCTACCGAATTGCTGTATGAGTTCTAGCAATCTTGGGGTGGAGACTTTTGGGTTTTCGATGTAGAGTATCATGTCATCGGCGAAGAGGGAGAGTTTGACTTCTTCTTTGCCAATTTGAATGCCTTTAATGTTTTTTGTTGTCTGATTGCTGAGGCTAGGACTTCCAGTACTATGTTGAATAGCAGTGGTGAGAGTGGACATCCCTGTCTTGTTCCTGATCTTAGGGGAAAGGCTCCCAGTGCTTCCCCATTGAGAATGATATTTGCTGTGGGCTTTTCATAGATGGCTTTTAAGATGTCGAGGAAAGTTCCCTCTATCCCTACACTCTGAAGAGTTTTGATCAGGAATGGATGCTGTATTTTGTCAAATGCTTTCTCTGCATCCAATGAGAGGATCCTATGGTTCTTGGTTTTTCTCTTGCTGATATGATGAATCACATTGATTGTTTTACGGGTGTTGAACCAGCCTTGTGTCCCAGGGATAAATCCTACTTGGTCATGGGAATAATTTTCTTAATGTACTGTTGGATCCTATTGGCCAGTATCTTGTTGAGAATTTTTGCATCCATGTTCATCAGGGATATTGGTCTGTAATTCTTTTTGGTGGGGTCTTTGTCTGGTTTTGGAATTAAGGTGATGCTGGCCTCATAGAACGAATTTGGAAGTACTCCATCTCTTTCTATCTTTCCAAACAGCTTTAGGAGAATAGGTATGGTTTCTTCTTTAAACGTTTCATAGAATTCCCCTGGGAAGCCATCTGGCCCTGGACTCTTGTGTCTTGGGAGGTTTTTGATGACTGCTTCAATTTCCTCCCTGGTTATTGGCCTGTTCAGGTTTTCTATTTCTTCCTGTTCCAGTTTTGGTAGTTTGTGACTTTCCAGGAATGCGTCCATTTCTTCTAGATTGCCTAATTTATTGGCGTATAGCTGTTCATAATATGTTTTTAAAATCGTTTGTATTTCCTTGGTGTTGGTAGTGATCTCTCCTTTCTCATTCATGATTTTATTAATTTGAGTCTTCTCTCTCTTCTTTTTAATAAGGCTGGCTAATGGTTTATCTATCTTATTAATTCTTTCAAAGAACCAACTCCTGGTTCTGTTGATCTGTTCTACAGTTCTTCTGGTCTCGATTTCTTTGAGTTCTGCTCGAATCTTTATTAACTCCCTTCTTCTCTTGGGTGTAGGATCTATTTGCTGTTTTTTCTCTAGCTCCTTTATGTGTAAGGTTAGCTTTTGTATTTGAGTTCTTTCCAGTTTTTGAATGGATGCTTGTATTGAGATGTATTTCCCACTTAGGACTGCTTTTGCTGCATCCCAAAGATTTTGAATGGTTGTACCTTCATTATCATTAGTTTCCATGAATCTTTTTAATTCTTCCTTAATTTCCTGGTTGACCCTTTCATCTTTTAGCAGGATGGTCCTTAACCTCCATGTGTTTGAGGTCCTTCCAAACTTCTTGTTGTGATTTAGTTCTAATTTCAAGGCATTATGGTCTGAGAATATGCAGGGGACAATCCCAATCTTTTGGTATCGGTTCAGACCCGATTTGTGACCCAATATGTGGTCTATTCTGGAGAAAGTTCCATGTGTGCTTGAGGAGAATGTGTATTCAGTTGAGTTTGGATGTAAAGTTCTGTAGATATCTGTGAAATCCATCTGGTCCAGTGTATCATTTAAAGCTCTCGTTTCTTTGGAGATGTTGTGCTTAGAAGACCTATCGAGTATAGAAAGAGCTAGATTGAAGTCACCTAGTATAAGTGTATTATTATCTAAGTATTTCTTCACTTTGGTTAATAATTGATTTATATATTTGGCAGCTCCCACATTCGGGGCATATATATTGAGGATTGTTAAGTCCTCTTGTTGGATAGATCCTTTCAGTATGATATAGTGTCCCTCTTCATCTCTCACTACTGTCTTTGGGGTAAATTTTAGTTTATCTGATATAAGGATGGCTACCCCTGCTTTCTTTTGAGGACCATTCGAATGGTAAATGGTTCTCCAACCTTTTATTTTCAGGCTGTAGGTGTCCTTCTGTCTAAAATGAGTCTCTTGTAGACAGCAAATAGATGGGTCCTGCTTTTTTTATCCAGTCTGAAACCCTGCGCCTTTTGATGGGGTCATTAAGCCCGTTCATGTTCAGAGTTACTATTGAGAGATATGAGTTTAGTGTCATCATGATATCTATTCAGTCCTTGTTTTTGTGGACTGTTCCACTGAACTTCTTCTTAAAGGGGAATTTTAAGAGTTCCCCTTAAAATTTCTTGCAGAGCTGGTTTGGAGGTCACATATTCTTTTAGTTGCTGCCTGTCTTGGAAGCTCTTTATCTCTCCTTCCATTTTGAATGAGAGCCTTGCTGGATAAAGGATTCTTGGTTGCATGGTCTTCTCATTTAGGACCCTGAATATATCCTGCAAGCCCTTTCTGGACTGCCAGGTCTCTGTGGAGAGGTCTGCTGTTACCCTAATACTCCTCCCCATAAAAGTCAGGGTTTTCTTGTCTCTTGCTGCTTTAAGGATCTTCTCTTTATCTTTGGAATTTGCAAGGTTCACTCTTAAATGTCGAGGTGTTGAACGGTTTTTATTGATTTTAGGGGGGGGATCTCTCTATTTCCTGGATCTGAATGCCTGTTTCCCTTCCCAGATTAGGAAAGTTTTCAGCTAGAATTTGTTCAAATACATATTCTGGCCCTCTGTCCCTTTCGGCGCCCTCGGGAACCCCAATTAAACGTAGGTTTTTCTTCCTCAGGCTGTCGTTTATTTCCCTTAATCTATCTTCATGGTCTTTTAATTGTTTGTCTCTTTTTTCCTCAGTTTCCCTCTTTGCTATCAACTTGTCTTCTATGTCACTCACTCGTTCTTCCACCTCGTTAACCCTCGTCGTTAGGACTTCTAGTTTGGATTGCATCTCATTCAATTGATTTTTAATTTCTGCCTGATTAGCTCTAAATTCTGCAGTCATGAAGTCTCTTGAGTCCTTTATACTTTTTTCTAGAGCCACCAGTAGCTGTATAATAGTGCTTCTGAATTGGCTTTCTGACATTGAATTGTAATCCAGATTTTGTAACTCTGTGGGAGAGAGAACTGTTTCTGATTCTTTCTTTTGAGGTGAGGTTTTCCTTCTAGTCATTTTGCTCAGTGCAGAGGGCCAAAAGCAAGTTGTATTGGGAAAAAGAGAAAAAGAGAGGAGAGAAAGAAGGAAAGAAAAGAGAAAGAGAAAAAAAAGGGGGGAAAGAAAAAAAAGAAGAAATAGAGAAAGAAAAAGAAAGGAGAAAAAAAGGGGGTGGGGGAAGGAAACAAATCAAAAACCAAAAAAAAAAAAAAAAAAAAAACCAAAAAAAAAAAAAAAAAAAAAAGAAAAAAGAACCACGGGGGAGTATCTTCTGATTCTGTGTCCTTAAGTCCCTTGGCTTCTCCTGGAAGTTGTCAGTCTAGCTGGTGTTCTGGGGGAGGGGCCTGTTGTGCTGATTTTCAGGTGTTAGCATTTGGGGGAGCTGCTGTGCCCCTGCCTGGTGCAGGGCTCAGTGGGGGTTGTTTACCCGTGAGGCCGCAGGAGGAACAGCCCCAGTGGCGGGGCCAGCTCTGGAAACCTGGATTCAGCTCCCGCAGGAACTACCCCGTCTGCAGGGCCTGGAGGCTCCAGGGGCGGGCCGCGGATCTGCTCAGCTCGGGGCAGGAGCCTCCTTGCTGTCCTGGGCCCTCCCGGCCAATGCCTGTCCCGGGGGGAGACCAGATCCTGGGCTGTGTCCCGGCGCCCTGTGCTCCGGAGCCTGCGCTGGTGGATTCGAGCTCCCGGGCCGCGCAACCCCCTCCGCGGAGCCGCCCCCCAGCCCCCCCCAGCTGCTCCTGGAACCGCGCAGCCCCCTCCGCACGGAGCCTCTTCCTCTGCCCGAGCCCCTCCGAGCTGCTCCGGGTCCCGCCGGGTCCCGCCGTGCGGGCTGCAGCCCTTAGGGAGCTCGGCGCACTCTCCTGGGCGCGCAGTTGCTCTGTTACTGTCTCAGGGAACCCGAGGGCATCCCCGCCCTCCTGGGTCCTGCTCCACCTCCCCACGAGCCCCTTTCCGCCCGGGAAGGTCGGTGCAGCTCCTGCGTCTCCGGGACGGGGCTCTCCTGTCCTGGGGACACTCGCCCCGGCCTCAGCCCGGCTCCTCGCGGGGCCCCTCCCCCTTGGAGGCCTTTTGTTTCTTTATTTCTTTTTCCCCGTCTTCCTACCTGGATAGAGGCGTGAACTCTTCTCACTGTAGCATTCCAGCTGGTCTCTCTTTAAATCTCATGCCGAATTGATAGATTTTAAGGATAATTTGAAGGTTTTCTAGGTAATTTGGTGGAGACAGGTGATTTGGGGACCCTACTCTTCCGCCATCTTGCTCCTCCCCTCTGAGGTATTAGTTTTAATTCTTAATTTCCCTGAGAATGCAATGTTCCTCATACTTAAAAAAATTAACTCACGATATTACAAAAATAGAGATAAAACAGAATCAACCCTTGCTGTGTCTTTTTTTTTTCCACTTCATTTGGAATTGCTATAAGACTGTTTTTGTTGAAATAACTTCCTGGTCATCTAAATATGTGGGTCAATGTGTGAATACCAGAGGAAAAGATATGAAGAATTAACGTTGCACCAGTCCTGGTGTCACGCCTGAGCAGAATTCTCACCGGCCCTTATGGAATGAATGGAGAAGACCAGCTTTCTTTGATATCCTGTTGTCCCTCCTGAGTGCTGAGTTTTGGTAGCATAAAAGGAAGGAAGGGAAGAGGTAACACTGCTTCAGAAGTGTTTCTCCTTCCACTCCTACCCCCTTACACTCCTTTTTTTCCTTTTGGACTTTTGGTTGTCAGATGCCAAGAATATAAATTTCATAACCACTGCAAACACAAACCTTGCTCTGTAGTTCAGTCAAATTTAATGGAAGAAAATAAATGAAAGTTGTACTTTCTTACTCAAAAATTTTTAACTTGAAGGTGACTGAGACACTAGAATGTGTGGAAAACAGGAAAGGAAAAGGAGTGATGGAATGTAGACCTAGTATATAATGGTTAAGAAGAAACAAAACAAGACTGGAAAATCTTAGGTGTTTTTATATTCTTTTTGTTTGTTTGTTTTTATATTCTTTATGCAGTTCTTTCATTTTCTTTACTTTGTAAATTACACTATAGGGTTTTGTTTGTTTGTTTCCCAAAGACTCAAGCCGAGAAAAACATTTTTGAAAATAATAGAAGTGGGAGTGTCTGCATGGTGCAGTTGGTTTAGCGTCCAACTCTTGTTTATGGCCTAGGTTGTAATCTCAGGGTCATGAGGTCCAGCCATGGAACTCCAACGTGGAGTTCTGCACTTAGCACAGAGTCGGCTCTTGAGATTTTCTCTCCCTCTCCCTCTGCCCCTCCCGCTCATGCTCTTTTTTCCTCTCTGAAATAAAGAAATCAATCGTTAAAAAGAAAGAAAATGATAGAAATTGATGTTCAGCCACAACAAGATCTTTCTTTTTCTTTCAAATAAGGGGGGAAGGGAGAAGAAATGGGTAGGAAATATCAGAAAGGCAGACAGAACATGGAAGACTCCTAACTCTGGGAAACTAACTAGGGGTGGTGGAAGGGGAGGAGGGCAGGGGGTGGGGGTGACTGGGTGGCAGGCACTGAGGGGGGAACTTGACGGGATGAGCATTGGGTGTTATTCTGTATGTTGGCAAATTGAACATCAATAAAAAATAAATTTATTATTAAAAATAAATAAAATAAAATTAGTTTTAGTCTTAGTCCTCAAATTAAAATTAGGCTACTTTTCTAAGTATAGAGCAATATCTGTCCAGGATATGTTTAATTTGAGAACTTTTATGACATCAGAAAGGCAGATAAAAATTATTTATAGTCCTCATAGCTATACCAAGGTATAACTATTGCTAGTATTTTTTTCATATATTTTCTCCAGGTTTTTTTTCGATGTGAATGTTTACTAAAAATATGATCATATTATAAATGCTTTTTTTGCCAGTCTTCTGTTTCCATGTAATAGTATATAATGGGAATCTTTTTTATTCAAAAACCATGGAATTGTAGCAACATTTTTTAGGGGCTACAAAATATTTTTTAATATGGATGCCCTATAAATTATTTGGAAAAAAATTATTTGGCAACCACTAAATTTTAGGCCTTTTTAAATTGTTTCTTAGTCTTTATTGTTAACAGTCTGTAGCCTCATTATATGTAAACCACCTGTCTATATAAACAGATATATCTGCAAACTCAGAATAGTCAGTGAAAAGTCTGCATCATACTGACAACCACAAATGTTAATTACATGAAACCAGTAGTCCAGACAATTCATAGTTCATTAATAGCATCTTGCACTGTATTCCAGTTATTCTTGTACTTGATAAGTATTGAATACAAGAACCTAGGCATGGCTCTAGGCATGGGGAATACAGGAATGATGACGAAAAACAGTGACAGTTTGGTCTCAAGAGGCTTATGTTCCTTTAGGTGGGTTGCAATCAATAAACATGTACATTAATAAGAAAGTTAGAGATTTTATAAGTGCTTTGAATAAATGAACAGGGCCACCTGACAGATTAACTTCAGAGATCTACTTAGCTTAAAATAGGCAGGCTTAAACTCTTTGATGACTGGACAATTGGTTGATGCTTGAATAGTGAAAAAGAACCAGTCACTCAGGGAACAGGAGGGAGGAAAGAGAACACAGCCATTACAAAAGCCCACAGCAGGAAAAAGGCTGTCTGGAACTAAGGATTTTTGCACAGCTTGGATGTGTAGCAGGGAGGTGTTGCCATGACAGGAGCCTGGAGAAGATGGCCTATCTCACCTGAAAAGCCTCCTTGACTCTGCCTACAATGTTGGATTTTCTTACAGGTGCTAAGAAAATTCTTGGAAGGATTTTTAAGCAGGGTGATTGATTTAACTTGAGTCAACTTTTCAATGGATTCAAGACGAGGAGATAAGGAAAAGAAAGGAAAGAAGACTTATTATATATGTTTTCCTTTCGTAGCTGGGTACTTGATGGAGTGATTTATTGAGAAGAGAGACTCTGGAGAGAGAAATATTTTGAAGATTACATTTAATTGGGACCCAACAGTCTGGATTACATGGGCAAGGTAAAATGGGCCTGGAGCTCGGGAGGTGTAAACTTAGATTGCATTTACCTTCAGAATGAATACAGATCTCCTCAGGAAGAAGGTACAATGAGAAGAATCTCAGGAACCAACAATGGGGCATCCAAAATTTAGAAATGAGATTGAGCAAGAGGAGACAGCCAAAGATATGGAAGAAGAGTAATAATTGAGGTACAAGAAACGCCATGAGTGTGATGGCTTGCAAGTTAGGACTGGACAATGTTGGGACACCTGGGTGGGTCAGCAGTTAAAGTGCCGGTGTTCAGCCCAGGACGTGATCCTGGAGTCCCGGGATCAAGTCCCACGTTGAGCTCCCTGCATGGATCTTGCTTCTCCCTCTGCCTGTGTCTCTACCTCTTCTCTCCCTCTCTCTCTTCTCTCATGAATAAATAAATAAAATATTTTTTTAAAGATTGGAGAATGATAAGGTGGGAGTGAGTGGTCAACTACGATAGATGAGACCATGTTAGGATGCTCAGGTGGATTTGGTGAAGTCTCTTGAGTCCTTTATGCTTTTGCTAGAGCCACCAGTAGCTTTATAGTAGTGCTTCTGAATTGGCTTTCTGACATTGAATCGTAATCCAAATTTTGTAACTCTGTGGGAGAGAGGACTGTTTCTGATTCTTTCTTTGGAGGTGAAGTTTTCCTTCTAGTCAATTTGCTCAGTCCAGAGTGACCAAAAACAAGTTGTATGGGTGGAGAAAAAGAGAGAAGAGAAAGAGAAAGAAGAGAAAAGAAAGAAGAAAAAAAAAAAAAAAAAAAGGAAAAAGAAAAAAAAAGAAAAAAGAAAGAAAAAGAAAAAAAAAAAGAGAAGAAGAAAAAAAAAAAAGGGGGGGAAGCAAACAGAAATCAAAAAACAAGAGGGAATATCCTCTGATTCTGTATACTGTAAATCCCTCGACTTCCCCTGGAACTTTCCAGTGCTAACTGGTCAATAATTTGTTTTTCCCCTGTCCCTCTAGCTGGTCTTCTGGGGGAGGGGCCTGTTGTGCTGATTCTCAGGTGTCAGCACTTGGGGGAGCTGCTCAGCCCCCTGCCTCCTGCAGGGCTCAGTGAAAGATGTTTAAGCTGTTTATCAGGTGAGGCCACTGTGAGGCTCAGTGGGGGTTGTTTACCCCGTGAGGCCCCAGGAGGAACAGCAACAGTGGTGGCTGCCAGCTCTGGAGCCCTGGAGTCAGCTCCCGCAGTAACTCCGGAGCTCTCAGTCTCCAGGGGCCTGGATGCTCTGGGGGCGGGGCCGCTGATCTGCTCAGCTCCGGGCGCCAGGGGTAGGAATGTCCTTGCTGTCCTGGGCCCTCCTGGCTTCTGACTGTCCCGGGGGAGGCCGGATCCTGCGCTGTGTCCCCAGCGCCCTGTGCTCCGGGGCCTGCACTGTTGGATTCGCGCTCCCGGCGGTGCAGCCCCCTCTGCGGAGCCGCCGCCCCAGCCCCTCCGAGCTGCTGCGGGTCCAGCCGGCACGCTGCAGCCCTTTAGGGAGCTCGGCGGCGGGGTGTGGCGCTCTCCCCCAGGCGCAGGTGTCTGCTAGTGTCCCAGGGAGCCTGAGGGTACCCCCGCCCCTCCTGGGATCCTGCTCCAACTCCTGTGAGTGCCTTTCCGCCCTGGGAGATTGGTGAAGCTCCTGCTTCTGGGGAAGGGGCTCTCCTGCCCTGGGGGCACTCGTCAGGCCTTAGCGGGGCTCCTCGCAGGGCCCCTCCACCTTGGATGCCTTTTGTTTCTTTATTTCTTTGTTCCCCGTCCTCCTACCTTGATAGAAGCATGAACTCTTCTCACTGTAGCATTCCAGCTGTTCTCTCTTTAAATCTCAGGCCGAATTTGTAGGTTTTCAGGATGGTTTGAAGCTTATCTAGGTAATGTGGTGGGGACAGGTGACTTGGGGACCGTACTCTTCTGCCATCTTGCCCCACCTCCCTCTCAGGTGTATGGATTTGGTAATAACATCAAGTTCACAGTGGAAAAGTGAATGGTAAACTTTTTCTGGCAGTGGAGTGGAATAGATATAAAGTAAACAGGTTCTTGGCATAGCATATATGACAACAATGTATAATATATTTGTGTAATATTTTGAATAAAACCCAACACCCCTTTAATGCATTGCTGAAGGCAAGTGAGAGAATTTCTCAAAGGCCAGAAACTAGAAGCAGCTAGACCAGGGAGTCACTGTAGTGAAGTTGCCAGCCCTGAGAACTCACGTGTTCCAAATGGGCAATCTCATTCTTTTCTCCTCTATTCTTTTGTGGAATGTGACCTTTATATTTTTTTCGTTGATTCTATGGTGCGTCCTGAGCTCTGGTGATACCGCTCTCCACATCAGATTCCCAGCTCTTGTCAACCAAGATCAGATTTTGGGAAGCATGTTCTCCCTCTAATAGGTGTAGATTTTCTAAGTGGAAGATCATATGGGACTTTGGACAATTTGGAGAATATTAAGGAGAAAGAGAAGTAGTCTAGAAGTTAAAAAATGAAAGTTTACTGCAGTCAGTGTGAAAAAAATATATATATCTAACTGATCAGAAACATAAGGACAGATCCAAAACTCTAAAATAATTAGCAAACCAAATCCAGAAATTTAAATAAGAGATAATGTTCTTATCACACAGCATTTATTTCAGGTATGCAAAATTTCTCTAGCTATCTATTAATACAATTCATTGCAGCAACACATTTAAAAATGTATTTGATAATCTCAGTGATGCAGAAAACATTTAAGTTAAAATTCAACTAAAAACTCCATTCCTTGAGTTTTAGTCAGGCACATTTAGGATCCCCCCTAGTGAGGAGTGGCCATCTAAGTTCTTGCCAACACAATGTGAGCAGAAGTGATGTGTTACCTCTCAGTCTTCCCTTGTAATGAACGAGGCTTCCCCTCCACTTCTCCTTTCTCAGCTTCTGTTCTGCCCAGACCTATCATACACACATTCTTAGTTCACTGTAAAATTAGAAGCACTCAGGGTGTATCTCTAAATTTTCTGTTTTATACTGTGATTGTGGGTATTCTTTATCTGTGCTAAATAAATTCTAAGCTTCCTGAAACAGAGAGTTTCACTTGTTCATCTTTATATTCTTTCAGAATCTTACATAAAATTTAGTGCACGGGAAGTATTTTTAAATAAATATTTAATTGCCCTCAACTTAATTTTCCTGTTCTTGCTGCTAGCCAAATGTGGTGCTATTTGATTGAGGCAAATTCTTACCAAGCTAAACATTTAAGGTACAATTTTGAAAATTTGAGGTTTACTATCATCATGTTACAATTAATTGCAGATGTTTAATAACCATTTGTCTCCCTGGGTAGAAGAGAAACAGCCTGAAGCCCTTGGAAGCCAGAGCTACAATGTCAGGAGCTGAGAGGTTTGTTGCTGAATTTTTCTGAACTCAACTCTTAATGTGTATAACATATAACAGGCAGATAATATAAATCTCTTATTTCTTGGCATTCCTGGGCTAAACTATAAAAAGATACATATAAATTATTTAGGATAGGTTTTCATAAATTTTTTGGAATTTGTCGATATAAAAAAAAAGACGAAGTGCTTTTCTATCTCTAGAATCATTAAGCAACAATTATTTATTGAATGATTACTAGCAGTGGTATGACCTAAATCATTGTTTAAAGCTACCTCTACCTGATTTTTTCATCTGAAAAAAGTTTTGAACTAGATGACTACTACCATTCTCCTAGTTATGAATGTCCATTTATTTTATTTGAAAAACTGCTTTGTCATGAGAAAATATTTGTAGAAATAGTATAATGGTTGGTCTCTTTAAATATAATTACTGTTGGGGTGCCTGGGTGGCCCAGTTGATTAAGCCTCTGCCTTTGACTCAGGTCACGATCTCAGGTCCTGGGATCAGAGCCTCTCATTGGACTTTCTGCTTTGGTGAGGGGGAGTCTGCTTCTCCCTCTCTCTCTGCCCCTTCCCCCTCATGCTTTTTTTTCTCCCTCTCTCCCTCCTTTCAAATAAATAAATGCATAAATAAAGTAAGGAAGTTATTGTTAGTGCCATCCAGGCTGGCTACTCATTCTTAACAGATCAAAGGTGTATGAGTGAACTTGAATTCGGATGGGCCTCCACCATACGGTAATGTGTTAGGTATACCAAGGGGGAAGCAGAGAATGAGCCAGGTGAAGAAAAGGATCAATCAAAACTCGACTGCATAAAACTTTAGAGTACTGAAAAAAGTGAAGTCATGAGAATAAACAATACATATCATGAATGATTCAACAGAAGCCAGAAGTATTTATTGGACACCTACAATATGTCACGTACTTGGGATTACATCAATGAAAAAACTAAGACCCCTGCTCTTGTGGAGCTACATGCAAGTAAAATGATGGTTTTTTGCCTTTTGGAAGACCTCTGTCAGATAAGACTCACAAGAAAGGTGAAAAAATTAACAGGTACCTGCAACGAGGAATTGGCAGTAGAACCCATTGCAGCAGGAGAGAGAGTGGTCATTGAAGGCACAGGAATTTAGATAAAAGGCCACATGAAGTGGCATGTGAGTATATTGTCTGGGTGTGTAGGGTCTTGACAAGCATGCAAGCATTAATAACAGCCGTGAGCATAATCAGTGATATGTGATTTTAGGAAACTAGAGAGCTCATACTGTCGCATCTGATGACCATTGTTCCAGGTAGTGATGCCATTTTTTCTTTTGCCCTGCTAACCAGCAGCCTCCTTAAAGGCATCACCTCCGCTTCAGAAGCAGATGGGCAGGCCTCAGACACCTCATTTGCTGTATACCTGAGATGGCATGGAATATTTTAACATGGTACATGATTTGTACTGGAGCAATTTTATGAGAGAATTTATCAATATAGATCGGGTTCCTCAAATCTATTGTGTGCTTTGTCGCAATTTGCTTCCTAGATAGAAATGTGGACATATAGGCTCTGCATCCAGTAAACAAACATTAATAAAGTTACAAATAAAGGCAGGAATGTCTTTCATCCACACCCCAAACCAGTTCCCACCACACACACACAGCTGGATGAGGTTGAGCTTAGTTCCCTAGCAGGTTCCTCAGTATCTGGCAGTGCCACCACTAATTGGTTGAAAGTCACATCTTGCATTATTTGTTGTCTTCTGTTCCAGAGGAGGGTTCATTAGGTTATTTCCCACATGGGGCTACTCAGTATTATTAGCCAGATAGTGTTTCAATCCAAGGCATCAAGAGATGTATATGAGGAAACATACAGTCTAGGAATTCTGTAAACGAAACTTAAAAGAGTATTTCAAACTTACTTTTGGTATAAAGCAAACTGGCTGTTTAAATACATCTTAGCTCAAGCTCTCTTTAACTGTTTAATGTAATCTGTATATTAGAAAAAAAGGTATTTCTTAACATATTGCTAGAATAATCTTACATGGGCTAGTGTTCAGTCCCTTTTCTTTCTTGCATTATTCTTGTTAGGCTGCTCATGATCCCCAGAAAGAGTATTAATTATTAAATAATGCATTAATGTTGAAAGAGTGTGGGGGGGGGGGGAGGGGGGGTGGTTAAGGAAAAGGTCCAAGTTTGTCTCAGGCAGTGAAGGATGCATTCCTGCTTCTTCTTTTATTTTTATTTTATTTTTATTTTTTAAAATTTTTATTATGATAGTTACACAGAGAGAGAGAGAGAGAGAGAGAGGCACAGAGACATAGGCAGAGGGAGAAGCAGGCTCCATGCACCGGGAGCCCGACGTGGGATTCGATCCTGGGTCTCCAGGATCGCGCCCTGAGCCAAAGGCAGGCGCCAAACCGCTGCGCCACCCAGGGATCCCCTGCTTCTTCTTTTAAATATTGTTCCCTTTCCAGCAAGTCCTGGCATAGAAACCCTGTGAGATTTCTCAATTCAGTTTAGTTTGGGGCCTTTCCTGCCCTAGAATTGCCAAATATTGTTGTCTGACACATCTTTGAACCTGAGCTGAGCCAGAAAATTAGGGTCCTGGAAGCATGTATAGGTTCCTGAGTGAAGGAACCAATTCAGTGCAATCTGGCCGGGAGTCCATGTGGCACAATTGCAGCAACCTCACACAGGCCAGGCTGGTGATTTTTGTCAGTGTATAAAATCCTCTTGAGGTGCAAGCTCAAAGCAACAGTTTTTAAGAAGGTATTTTGAATGGAAAAGGATCCAAATAATTTTATAAACAATGAATAACAACAAAAAATGTCTTACATTTACATAGTACTTGGCATCTATCAAGTGTACTTCTGTATACTTTCTGCTGCTAGAACAGTTATTCATTATGGATTTATGCCATGCAAGATTATCTCTGATTTTGGTTCATATAATCTATGTACACAGAACATTAGGAGCTTTCCTAGTGTTCCACTCGTTTTTATGCAAGAATCATTAGAAGTTAGACACAATTTGAATACATTCAGGAAAACAGACCATGCATACAATGAAGTGGAAATCAGTAGAATCAGAAGGCATGGGTTCTGATATGATTATCCTTATATTTATTAACTATTTTTATTTAGAAGCTGTGTCTCCTTCTCTCAATGTTGCACCTACCAGGACAGGCCAAGATTAGCCACAGGGAGTCACATAGTTGTTGTTTATTGTCCCTACGTGCTGTCTACGGAAGGCCTCCAGATACTGCTGGCAGTTTTTTGCAGTAATGCGGTTTGTATATGCATCAGCCCTAAAAGGAGTTAATCACATCTGCAAGCAGGCAGATCAGAGACATGAGGGGACTGTGGATTGGGCTTCGCTGAGCATGCTCAGCTTTTTCTTTCAAACTGATCAAAGAGATAAACCATTCTTCCTCTCTTGGTGAAAAATGAACAAGAAAGCAGGGAGAAGCTGAATAGATTCCTTTCACATGTTTTTCCTCCAAGAAAGAGATTGGAAAATTTCCTCTCTTTATGGAAACAGGAAGAGTGGGAAATACATCAGCTACACTGCTTTAGTAACTATTTTTTTGGTAACTATGTATATTTGTTTACTTGAGCTGAGCTCACTTTACTATATGATTAGTAGTTCCTATTAGTCAATTTCAACAGTTATGTTTGAACTTATGTTCAGCAAGTCATAGCAGGAATCCAGACTCAGTTACTAATTTTGTGAAGTATTTCAAGCCAGAGATGAGCTGCATGATCCAGCAGAGTAGATGGCCACTTAAAACAATATGATCCACAATTATATTTCCAGACATTTCAACAAGAAAATCTACTCTTTTTTTAAACATATACATAATGCAATCATTTTGCCAAGGAAATTTATTTTTCATATGCTAATGAACTTTGTCAATCTTTGCAGTGGGCTTTAGTATGCAGTGTTTCCCAGTGTCTCAATTGTGCAAAATTACATAATTGGTGTTATATTTCAGTTAAGTGGGTTTTCTTCAAAAGAAGACAATGAGCCAAACCCTATCTTATAAGCTTTCTTTCACTCAATAGACATCAGGTAACACTTAATTCTTAGAAAATAAACTATGTATACACAATTGATTAAAACTCACTGTAACATCATTGTTGGGCATAAATGAACACTTTTAATGAATTTTCAAAATTGCAATAAGTGCTATGGTCTTATGTTATTTACAAACAACATGAAATAATTTTACATATATGTATATGTACATGAAATTAACTAATTTTTTTAAAAAAACTGAGCCAAATTTTTGGTATAATCTTAGATTTTTTTCTTCCTCACTAAAATTAAGACTTCTTAAGTAAATATATGCAAACATCAATTAATATACCATCATGTAATGTCCATTCTTTTCCATAATCTGTGCAATGCATTTGTATTTTTAATGTGTTGATTTTATTGCTATTATGAAGAATCAAAATTTATTGAATGTTCTAGGCAAACTTCAAGTTTTTTCTTCTCAAAGTTTATTCACAGACTTTCTTCATTTAGAAAAGATTTTTTAAATCATTATACACTAGAAATATTCTTAAGAAATTATATTTGAAAAAAATTCCATTTGGCTAGCAGTTTCTGTTGACTTTTTCTGAGATGATGGATATAATAGGTATAGCTGAAAAAAACATTGGTCTCAGATATACCTACTGTGGCAGTAGGCTGAAGCCTGAAGGATATCCTCAGAGAAGTGGTGAGCATGGCTAACCTGAAGATTATAGCACTGATGCCAGAGGCATTTCAAAGAATTCAGAAAAGTAATTCTTATTGACTATAGACACAACTAAAACTTGTCTGCAGTTAAATAATAGCAACTACTATTTGTTGAGAAGGTACAGAATGCCATACATACTATTCTAACATTTTATGTGTGTTTAACCATTTGATCTGCAAAACAACACGTTAAGGTAGATACTAACTGACCTCATATTACAGATGGAGAAGTTGAGAGTCCAAGAGATAAAGGAACCTTACCACAAATTCTTAGTTGTGGTGAAGCCAGGATTCAAACACAAGTAGTGCAATTAAAAAAGATAGGAAGAAGGTCAGCCTGGGTGGCTCAGTGGTTTAGCGCCGCCTGCAGCCCAGGGCGTGATCCTGGAGACCAGGAATCGAGTCGCACGTCGGGCTCCCTGCATGGAGCCTGCTTCTCCCTCTGCCTGTGTCTCTGCCTCTCTGTCTCTGTCTCTGTCTCTCTCTCTCTCGTGAATAAATAAAATATTTTAAAATATAAAATAAAAATATAATAAAATCAGAAGGGTAAGAAAAGAACTTTAAAAAAATAGGAAGAAAAGAGGAAAATGATGAAAAGAAAGGAAAAAGAAAAAAGAAATTAAGGACAAGAGAGAAGAAAAACTTTATTTGCAGATAACTTGATCCTATTAGTGAAACTTTTGAGGAATTAACAAAAAAAAATAGATATAGCAAGGCTCCAGGATGCATGATCAACATACAAAAATTATTTTATTTCTATATGCTAGAATGAAAAACCTTAAAATAAACTTAAGAAAATAATTCCATTTACAATACCATCTGCAAGAACTTAGGGATGGGTATAACAAAAGAAGTGTAGCACTTTTATACTCAAAACTACAAAACAACAACAAAAAAACTACAAAACATTGTGGAGATAAAGAATATCAAAATAGATAAAGAAATAATATTTATTCATGAATTGGAATACTCAATATTATAAAGATGGCAATTCTACCTGATTTTGTGTGTAAGTTTAATATAAACACTATCAAAATGTTAGCAGATTTTGTTGTCAAAATGGACATACTGATTCTAATATGTCTGGAAATATAAACGAAAAAAATAACAGAATTGGAGGACTTACACAACTCACTTTTATTTTTTAAGACTTTATATGAGATATAAAAGAGAGAGATAGTGAGTGAGATAGCACAAGCAGGGAAGAGATGGAGAAGCAGACTCCCCAATGAGCAGGGAGACCCACCCAGGGCTGGATCCCAGGACCCCAGGATCATGACCTGAGTTGAAGGCAGATGCTTAACCCACTGAGCCACCAGGTACTCCATATTTTTGAAAGATTTTATTTATTTATTCATGACAGACACACAGAGAGGCAGAGATACAGGCAGAGAGAGAAGCAGGATCCATGTAGGGAGCCTGACATGGGACTCGATCCTGGCTCTCCAGGATCACGCCTTGGGCTGAAGGCAGCCCTAAACTGCTGGGCCACCGGGGCTGCCCACCAGGTACCCTATATTATCCAATTTTAAAACTTACCATAAAGTCATAGTAATTACAGTATGGGAGTATAGTATGGCCATACAGATCAATGAAATGTAACTGAAAGTCCAAAACAAATTCTTACACATAATATCAATTGATTTGCAATGAAGGTACCAAGATAGCTCAATGAATAAGGAACTAAGCTCCTTTCTAAAAATAGTTGTTTTTATTTTGTGGATATCCAATTGTCTCAGTTCCATATTTGAAAAGATTATTCTTTTCTGCAAGTCTGTAATTATTTCAAAAATTAAAAAAAGAAAAAACAAACATTATTTAAGATTTTCAGACTTTGTTCCTCCTTCACTACTCACAGATGTCTGAGGCCAGGAACTGTGGGACATGTTCATGTCTCAGTATACCCTATGGCTCTGTATCTCATTTAACAATGCTATGCTAGGGAGTTGTCACAGTGACATTAAGCAGAGAACTATCACAATTTCTTTATATGCTGTTGGGAAAGGGAAAAGAGACTATTACTGCTGTGGGAGAGAGATGATTGCAGGAGCAGGCTTTGAGCATGTGAGGGAGATGGATCCAATGTATAAAGAAAGAATTGTTTTTAATTTTTAATTTTTTTATTTATTTATGATAGTCACACACAGAGAGAGGCAGAGACACAGGCAGAGGGAGAAACAGGCTCCATGCACCGGGAGCCCGACGTGGGATTCGATCCCGGGTCTCCAGGATAGCGCCCCGGGCCAAAGGCAGGTGCCAAACCGCTGCGCCACCCAGGGATCCCTAAAGAAAGAATTGTTACATGACAGGAGCACACACAGGTCCCTGTGCCACTCTGATGGAGGGGAAGACAGTGTGGAAAGCCAAAGATGGAGGAACATCAGAAGATATGGTGATGGGAAAGATGAAGTCATTGTGTTTTTGGTTTTGTTTTGTCTTGTTTTTGTTTTGTTTCTCTTTTTTTGCTGTCTTTTTGTTCAATGAAAGAAGAGGTAGAGTCACTAACTCTGTGTTGATGGCAATTTAAAAAATGCATGAATGTGTCTTCCTAGAGAATAGAACAAACAATTGGCTGTAGAAAGGTAGAAAGATTATGCAGCACTGGTGAATTACTTAAGGTTTGCTGTCTTAAATTTAAAGCACACCCCACCCAGCACAATATAATGCCTATGAAGCAGATGGGATTTGTGTAACTGAGTCTGTGGTTTTGCCACTCCAGCATGATGGAAGGAAAGGGGAGCAAAGAAATCAAGGGTGTGTGCAAGGAGTGGTCATCATTATGGGTTATGGAATCCAAGCTTAATAACAGAGGAAATAAGAAAGAGGTAAACATTAAAATGGTTTTGAAACAGGCAATATAACATTTATTGCATGAAAAAAATCATCCCATTAAAATCACTAAATATTCTGAAGGAGATAAAACATTTTTAAAATGCAAGACTGTGCTCACAATATGTAGAGTTAACCCACAGAAGCCAGAACTGAAAAGTGAACTGAACCAAAATGACACGATAGAATGAAGCCAGGATATACTACAGATACTTCACACCTCAAGTTTTAGTTTCAATGCCCATATTTGGGAAGGGGAGAAAAAATATGGTAGAGAATGAAACTTAGACTACCACATGAAATTTAGAAACTTTCAGGGTCTATATCTTAGTGAAAAAGTCAATTGACAAAAAAAAAGTCAATTGACAAAGTAAATAAACAAATAATTTGAAGTAATAAAAAATAATAAAAATCTGATCTCTGCTGAGATTGAAAAATATAGATTTATAATTTATAGCCAACTAAATGACATTTCAAGATCAAGGATAACATAGACATTTTTCATATGAACAAAAGCAGAGATGCTTGTTATTTACTTCAAGAACACAGAAAACAAACCCAGAGAAAATATGAAGTCCTATAAAGAATGGTGATTAAAGAATCAAATGTAGAGTAAATATGAACAAAATTTGCTATATACAGCAAAAATAATAACATCCAAGAAAGGATGCAGTTAAATCTCTATACAATTAAAATGTTTAAAAGCAATTAACATGCACATTGAAGGAAGGTGACTGGAATTAAAGTGCTTCTTATTTCTTTAGAAAAAGAGTAGAGACATTGATTAATTTTTGATTTTAGTAAATGAAATGTGTATTGTTAAAATTTCAAGACTGAGTACAGTCTAAAAGAGTACAGACAAAACAGCACTGAAGCATTTAATATGAAAAAGCAAGAAGAAAGAGATGAAGTGCACAAGAAAATAGAACAAAGAAAGCACAAAAGGGGCTAGATTTAATTCCAAATATATTAGAAATAATAAATGTCAATAGAAATAATAAATGTAAATGGACCAAACTCATCAGGTAAATTGAGATACACAGTTGCCCATTAAACACATTAGAGGTTAGGGCAGCAACCCCCTTGCAGTCAAAATCCAGGTTTAACTTTTGACTCCCTCAAACTGTTAAGTATGAATAGTGCACTGTTGACTGGAAGCCTTACTGATTACATAGTTAATAAACCTCTATTCTGTATGGTACTTGTATTATAGACTATATTCTTACAATAAAGTAAGCTAGAGAAAAGAAAATGCTATTTAAAAAATTATAAGGAAGAGGAAATACATTTATTGTATTATACTGTATTTATATAAAAAATTCTGTAGGTGGACATGTGCAGGCCAAACCTGTGTTGTTCAAAGGTCAACTGCATATTGGGAAAAATATAGCTATATGTCATTTCTAAGATACCCTTTTAAGATAAAAACAGATGTTTTGAAAAGGGAAAGACTGAACAAAGATAGATAGATGATAGATAGATATACATATATGTAAATATTAACTAAAAGAAATTGTAGCAGCTACATTAATATCAGACAATATAGTTATTAAAATGAAAAGGATTATCAGGAGTGCCTGGAAGGCTTAATCCATTAAGTGACTGACTCTTGGTTTCAGCTCAGGTCGTGATCTCGGGTTCATGAGACTGAGCCCCATGTGGAGCCCTGCATTAGACTCCACCCTGCGTTGGGCTCTGCCCGCTTAACAGGAAGTCTGCTTAGGATTCTCTCTCTCTCCCTCTGCCTCTCCCCCATTCTGTCTCTAAAATAAATGAATCCTTAAGAAAAAATAAAATGAAATGAATTATCAGGGAAAAGAAGATTACTACCTATTGGTGTGGTTCCTGAAAGTGATAATGGACTATCCGTGAAGAGAAAAACTATGTTTGGCAAACATTTAGGTGAATTCTTTAGAGGTATAGCAGCCATCCACTACACTGTTTGTTGGTAAGCATATCAGAGAAGTTGAAGTTTTGAGAGAATGTGGCCACATAGCTGTCTTTACAGCCCATGATTCAGAGTGGGCAAGGAAAAGGAAGCTATACATAAGGCTACATAAGCTCTACATATACATATACATACACATGTACATAACCTATACATAAGTCATACATAAGGCTATATGTAGAGCAGAATATGAGCATATTTCAATCTGATTATAACTGAAAAATTCATATATGAGACTTCTAAGAAGTAGAACTAACATTATAGTTTGAAATGTTTCTTTACCTTAGGCTTGCAAAATGACAAAATTAAAGCGAGAATAAACATTTTCAGGGAAGTGAAAGATTTCTTAAGTAAATTTTTCTATAAACAGGATGAAATGAATTAATGGAGCTCATTTACTGAGGTTGCTTAGGCACACGAATCTCGTGTTCCTTTTGGAATGCTATTATAATGATAATAGTGGATACTCTTTCCTTGAGGCATTTTTGAGTGCCACTTTTTGGTGTGAAAGAGCCTCCAGATATCAGAAGAAAATAGTGATTTGCCCTGAATATTTTTACATTTACTTTTCTCTTTGAATTAGTAGAAAAATATAAGCATCCTTTGAAACACGTTGTTTCTAATTTCTAATCTTAAGATAATTGTTGTTCAATGTGAAGTCATTAGAAAGGGAGTAGTGAGGGGTGCCTGAATGGCTCCATGGGTTAAGTGGCTGACTTTGGCTCAGATCATGATCTCAGGGTCCTGGGATCAAGTCCCTTGTCAAGCTCAATGCTCAGTGGGAAGTTTTCTTTCTCTTCTCTCCCTTCCCCTTCTCATGTTCTCTCTCTTTCAATAAATAGTAAAATCTTCAAGTGGGTGGAAATATATATTTTTTCCACATGAGAAATTCGATGTTTCTTTTTCTCCTCTCAAATAAAATAAAATAAATGGATACCAAACATAATCTAAAAAGTAATTGTCCCAAACTTTACTTGCTTCAAGTTTTCTTCAACATATAAAAATTAGAGTCTGATTTTGTTCTGAATGATGACAATAGTAAAATAGAGTTAAAAAGCGAAATGAATTTATGGGAGGTAGCAGTTTTCAGGCTCAATTTCTTTATGTGTTAAATCATCAGTGGTCTTTAATAATTACAAAATGAGTCCAATAATATTTGCTATATTATATGATATTATTTTTAACTGCAGTGATCTTCATGGCTTATCACCCATGCAAGTAACAAAGAATCACATATGGGAGCCATCATAGCTTAAAGTATAAAAAAAATCCAGTCATTCAACTTTTTTTTTCAGTCATTCAACTTATGTGAACATAGCTCAAAAGGAAATATTAGTTTCCTTTCTTGAAATGGGAGGAATTATTATATATATTTAGGGACATAGTTATTTTTCCTCTGGTTATTCAGTGAAGTATTAAAAACCAAATGTTCAGATAAATATTTCTCAGCTTAGTCAATGTAATTATTAAACAGATATTTCACATACTTTATTAAGACTTTTTATAAGAATATACATATTCTTACTAAGCACTGTTTGTGACTATTTTTTTAAGATTTATTTATTTGAGAGAGAGTGAGAAAGCAGGGGGGAGGTGCAGGAAAAGCAGACATTCCACTGAGCAGGGAGCCTGATATGGGCTCCCTCCCAGGACCCTGGGATCATGACCTGAGCCAAAGGTAGACGCTTAACTGACTGACCCCAGGAACTCTGGTTTGTGACTTTATTATGAAAAAACCTTTATTGACTTTATTAATTGAAAAAAAACAATGTCACATTTTTAGTGTTTTGACACAATCTCTCAGAAATCTAAATTGTACTTGCTACCACTTGTCTTCTTTATAACAAGTCCAGAAATTTTCTTTTTCATTGAAATAATTGTAAAGTTTATATTCTCTAAAAAGACTTTACAAATTAGAAAAAGCATTTTCTAGAATAATCTTTTGAAACATTAATACATGTTGCTTTTACTTCCTTGGTTTTGTCCATGGGAAATTATAATAAGGATGAATGTAGATTAAGGAAAAAAAGTTCTGGCTTTATTTTACTCAAAAGTCTGTTTTTGGACTTCTTTTTTTTTTTCCATTTAAGATATAAAAGTCCCAAGAGACAATTGCTCACATCCTAAAATGCAAAATGAGATAATCCACAAAATAAGACATATTGCTAAATTATCAGCTAGTTTTGGGATGCAAAGAAAGCTAATTGTGCTGATTTCCAGAAAGCAATCAACTCTTTTTTTAAAAAAAGAGAGGACAACAGCTTAAATCATCGTTAGACATGCAAAAATAAAATCAGAGAAGTCATCATAAGTGAGAGTATGGAGAAACTAGTAGAACTTCTAACAGAAGTGTAAGAACCAGATTGAGAGACTGAAATTCCTGGAAGTTCCAGATACAAAGGAGTCATGAACCCCCCCCCTCAATGTTCTCTTAAGGTCAAACAAATAGAATTTGTTTTCAATGATTGGAAATAGAGCAGGGAAATAAAACATTCCTCCACGAGGTGCACAAGATATTTCACAAGTGAAATATAGGTGTGCAGAAAGAAGAAGGAAAGGCAGAAATCTGAAAAAAATCTTTCACGGGACACTAATTCTCACAGAATGCAAAGCTCATTTCAAAATGCCATTTGAAATCTGTGGTTGTGATGAGGAACTGCATTTGTGAAAGATTTTGGTACATATAATTAAAATATAGGACAAGAAAAACAAAAAGTATAGGAAAGGAAATGTAATAAACAAAATTCTTAAAGTGGTTGTGAGATAATATAAAAGTAGTATATAATTTGAAGTATTAATACAGTATATAATATATGGCACATTATATGTGACTATATATAATACAGAATATATTATTTGAACTCTAAATAGTATATTATTTGAAGGTAATCTGTTATAAGTTAAAAATATATATTGTGTGCAGCCAGGTTGCTCAGTGGTTTCCTGCTGCCTTTGGCCAGGCGTGATCCTAGAGACCCAGGATCGAATCCCACATCAGGTTCCCTGCATGGAGACTGCTTCTTCCTCTGCCTCTGTCTTGCCTCTCTCTTTTTCAGCTATGATTTGTTCAAATACATATTCTGGACCTCGGTCCCTTTTGGCGCCCTCGGGAACCCCAAACAAATGTATATTTTTCTTCCTTAGGCTGTCACTTATTTCCCTTAATCTATCCTCATGATAGATTTTTTTGTCTTTTGTTTTTGTTTGTCTCTTTTTTCCTCAGCTTCCCTCTTTGTCATCAACTTGTTTTCTATGTCAGTCACTCGTTCTTCCACCTTGTTAACCCTTGTCATTAGGACCTTAATTTGGATTGCATCTGATTTAATTTATTTTTAATTTCTGCCGGATTAGATCTAAATTCTGCAGTCATGAAGTCTCTTGAGTCCTTTATGCTTCTTCTAGAACCACCTGTAGCTTTATAATGGTGCTTCTGAATTGGCATTCTGACATTGAATTGTAATCCAAATTTGTAACTCTGTGGGAGAGAGGACTGTTTCTGATTCTTTCTTTTGAGGTGAGGTTTTTCTTCTAGTCATTTTGCTCAGTGCAGAGTGGTCAAATACAAGTTGTATTGGGAAAAGGAGAAAAAGAGAGAAGATAAAGAAGAAAAGAAAAAGAGAAAAAAGAGAAGAAGAAAAAAAAAAAAGGATAAAAAGGGGGCAGGAAGCAAACAGAAAAAAAAACAAAAATCAAGGGGGAGTATCCTCTGATTCTGTATGCTGTAAATCCCTCAACTTCCCCTGGAACTTTCCAGTGCTGCTTGGTCAATAATCTGTTTTTCCCCTGTCTCTCTACCTGGTCTTCTGGGGGAGGGGCCTGCTGTGCTGATTTTCAGGTGTTAGCACTTGGGGGAGCTGCTCAGTCCCCTGCCTCGTACAAGGGCTCAGTGAAAGATGTTTAAGCTGTTTATCTGGTGAGGCCACTGTGAGGCTCAGTGGGGGTTGTTTACCCCATGAGGCCCCAGGAGGAACAGCAGCAGCGGCGGCAGCCAGCTCTGGAGCCCTGGAGTCAGCTCCAGCAGAAACTCCAGAGCTCTCAGTCTCCAGGGTCCTGGAGGCTCTCGGGGCGTGGATGCTGATCTGCCCAGCTTGGCACCACCGGCGGCAGGAGCATCCTCGCTGTCCTAGGCCCTCCCAGCCTTTGCCTATTCCGGGGGGGGGGGGGAGTGCCGGATCCTGCGCCATGTCCTCGGCACCATAGGCTCCCAGGCCTGTGCTGTGGGAATTGCGCTCCTGGCCCGCAGCCCCTCCGCTGGCAGCCTCTGACCGAGCCCCTCTGAGCTGCTCCCGGGTCCAGCCAGGCACACGCTGCAGCCGTTTAGGGAGCTCAGCCAGGGGTGTGGGTGCTCTCCCGGGGGCTCAGGTGCTCTGTTAGTGTCCCTGAGAGCCTGAGGGTATCCCTGCCCCTCCTGGGATCCTTCTCCAACTCCCTGCGAGCTCCTTTCAGTCCAGGAAGATTGGTGGTGAAGCTCCTGCTCCTCCAGGACGGGGCTTTCCTGGGCCTTCCGGTCCTGGGGGCACCCATCCCAGCCTTAGTCGGGCTCCTCGTGGGGGCCCCACCCTTGGACGCCTTTTGTTTCTTTATTTTTTTGTTCCCCCATCTTCCTACCTTTTTTTCAAATAGTAAATTTATTTTTTGTTGGTATTCAATTTGCCAACATACAGAATAACACCCAGTGCTCATCCCATCAAGTGCCCCTTCTTCCTACCTTGATAGAAGCGTGTACTCTTCTCACTGTAGCATTCCAGCTGTTCTCTCTTTAAATCTCAGGCTGAATTCATAGGTTTTCAGGATGATTTGAAGGTTATCTATGTAATTTGGTGGGAACAGGTGACTTGGGGACCCTACTCTTCCGCCATCTTGCCCCACCTAGGCTTCTCAAAATTTAATGTGAATAGGTGTGACCACAGAACTTTTTTTATTCGTTTATTCATGAGAGACGCAGAGAGAGAGAGGCAGAGACAGAGGCAGAGGGTGAAGTAGGCTCCATGCAGGGAGCACGATGTGGGACTCCATCCCAGGACTGCAGGATCACACCTTGAGCCAAAGGCAGACCCTCACTCACTGAGCCACCCAGGCAACCATGACTGCAAATCTTGAAAATATGCAGATTTCAATCTAGTTAGTCAGAGGTCGGGCTGAAATTCTGCATTTTTAATGAATTCTTGGAGAGTGCTGACAATGTGGGTCTACAGACTATACTTTGAGTAGCAAGTTTATATACACCATTTTTAGTTCATGATGTTTTTAATTAAGTGACATTTACTAATGTTGTAACAGATAGTAGCTAAGTTCAATCACACAAATAAAAAGCCTCTTTAAACATCTCCCATACCTTAATAACACCCACGTTATATATCTTACCATAAGAATGAGCAAAGAAAGGCAGTCGCGGTAGCCCAGAGGGTTAGACCCGTCTTCCGCCCAGGGTGTGATCCTGGAGATCCGGGATCAAGTCCCATGTCAGTCTCCCTGCATGGAGCCTGCTTTTCCCTCTGCCTGTGTCTCTGCCTCTCTCTCTATGTCTGTCATGAATAAATAAATAAAATATTACAAAAAAGAATGAGCAAAGAAATAAATCTGAGCAGTCCTGACCCTTGCTCCAAAAGTACAGAACATGAATTCTCTTAGATAGGCTAAGGCCTATGTGTCCACATGTGTTAGGTGTCTTTGACCCAACAGCTGTCACTAACTACATCCAATGCTCAGGAAACAGTGGGGTAAATGATCGAATAGTCAACAAGGCTAAAAGTCAAGCGTAGATACAGAAATTGATGTAGAGTGATTTTTGCCACTGGAACTTAAACTGGCTGTGTATTCCTCTCCTCTAATCAGAAGCAGCTTCCCTTCCAGCTGTACCAGATCTTCCGTTTATTCACTTTGTACTTTAGTAGCAAGTGTCCTTAGTGAAAACTTCATTTCCCAGCATATCTTCAGGGATCTCCATTAGACTGTTAACAGATTATCACCATCTGTTGGTGATTATTTCACTATGTAACAGCCCTGATCTAAGAGACGTGTCCTCTTTCACCAGCAGAGCGATACCTGGGGACAACTAGGTCAGGCTCAAGAGGAGATGCAAAAATTACAGCTGGGTGTAGATAATCAATATTAAAACAGCCGGCCGGTTTCTACTTCTATTCTACACAATTCTTTTGCAAAATGGAGACGATAGAGTCCTTTTCACATTCTATTTTCTGGAATCTGAAACAGATTCAAGAACAAAAGAGAACCAATGTCATTATATGTATATGCCCATTTGGGGGCATGTACACTACTGATAACATTTGGAATATGATTGTACATTAAATAAGAAATAATTCGTATGACATCTAAATAACTGCCCAAGAACCATCTGTCTATATTCGCTCATTAAAACTAAGTATGTTGAATTTCCAGTGATAGGTTTGTTGTAGGTATGGAGGCTATTGTAGGCATAAAGAATAAGGTCAAACAAATAGAATTTGTTTTTCAATGATTGGAAATAGAGCAGGGAAATAAAACATTGCTCCATGAGGTACACAATATATTTCACAAGGGAAATATAGCAGCCTGCAGAAAGAAGAGGGCTAGGCAAGAAATCTGAAAAAAAAATCTTTCAAGGTACACTAATTCTCACAGAATGCAAAGCAGCATTTCAAAAATGCCATTTGAAATCTGTGGTTGTGATGAAGGAACTGCATTTGTGAATGATTTTGGGTACATAGAATTAAAATATAGGACAGGAAAAAAGTATAGGAAAGGAAATGTAATAAACTTATAAAATTCTTACAATGGTTGTGTGATAATTAAAAGTAGTATATAATTTGAAGTATATAATACAGTATATAATATATGGTACATTATATATGACTATATAAATACAGAATATATTATTTGAACTCTAAATACTATATTATTTGAAGGTAATCTGTTATAAGTTAAAAATATATATTGTGGGCAGCCAAGATGGCTCAGTGGTTTAGCACTGCCTTTGGCCCGGGGCGTGATCCTAGAGACCCAGGATCAAGTCCCACGTCAGGTTCCCTGCATGGAGCCCTGCTTCTCCCTCTGTCTGTGTCTTACCCTGTCTCTGTGTATCTCATGAATAAAATAAATATAAATTTATAAAAAATAAAAGTCAACAGACACATAAAACTAAATACAAAAAAAAGTTCCTTGATTCACCCTAAATTGATTCTAGGAATGGAAGAAAAAGAAAGAAAGAAAAGAAAGAAAGATAGAAGAAAAGAAGCAAGAAAGAAGAAAGAAAAGAAAGAAGAAAGAAAAAGAAGAAGAAAGAAAGAAAGAAAGATAAGAATAGAAAGAAAGAAATTACATTAAATATAATGGGCTAAAGGTAGAGATTTCTAGGCTTAATAAACACAAAACCAAACATGTAATATTTACAGAAAATATTTAAATTTAGATTGTGGTAAAACGACTCCTAAAGTAGTCCTATGATTCTGTCCCCTGGTCTCACACCCTGTGTGAAACTCTTTTCTTGAAATGTGTGTTGATTTGCTTCTAAACCATAGAATACAGCAAAGATAATGGCATTAGAAATAGATTTGAAAATTGCTATCAATGAATTTTAACCTAATTGTATTATAGACTATAGATAGGTACTTATTGTAGCATTCCCAATATAAACAAGGAGCATTCACCAAGACAGACCATATTATAGCTTATAAACATGTCTCAGTACATTTCAAAGAATCGGAAGAATATGACTTCCACCTACAATGTAATTAATTAGAAACTAAAAACAATAAATTATCTATAAAATCTCCAAATATGGTTTTAAACAACACATTTCTGAAGAACCCATGCAACAAAGAAATCTTACGAGTAATTAGAACATATTTTGAACTAATGATTGCTAAATGATAATGAAAGCATTTAACAAAATATATGAGATACAGCTAAAGCAATATTTTTTTTTTAATTTTATTTATTTTATTTCCGATAGTCACAGAGAGAGAGAGAGAGGCAGAGACACAGACAGAGAGAGAAGCAGGCTCCATGCACCGGGGAAGCCCGACGTGGGATTCGATCCCGGGTCTCCAGGATCACGCCCTGAGCCAAAGGCAGGTGCCCAACTGCTGCACCACCCAGGGATCCCCTAAAGCAATATTTTTAAAAGTTGTAATTTCAAATGGTTATGTTGAAAGAATGACAGTGTAAAATAATTGTATGTATTTCTATCTTAAGAAGTAAAAGACAAATAAAACTCTGGCAATTTTAAACCCAAAATAAGTGCAAAAAGAAAAATAACATTGAAGGCAGCTATCAATAAACAAAAAAAATAGACAGAGAAAATCAATAAATCAAAGTTCGTTCTTTGAAAAATAATGAACTGTTAAATTTCAAAATAAAAATATTACTAATATCCAGAATAAGTAAGGGATCTTTTTAATCATTTAAAAAGGTAAGGGAATATTATGAACAACTTTAGAGTAATGAATTTTGCAACATACCCAAAATGGGAAAAAATCGTATGAAAGATGCAAATGAACAAATCAATACGGAAGAAATAGAAAATAGGAAGAGTCTCATATATTGCAAAAAAATATTAAATTTGTTATTTAGGTTTTTCTCCCCCCAAAATTTCAAGTCTAAATGATTTCACTGGTGAATTCAATCAAATGTACGTGAAAGGAACCCTACCAATCTTGAATGTGCTCTTCAAGAAATAGAAGAGAGTATATTTTTCAACTGACTTATACTTAAACCTTAAGATGCCAAATCAGATAAATATATTACCAAATAATAGAAGTACAGGCCCAATCAGATAAATATATTCCAATAATAGAATTACAGACCAATGTACTTCATGAATACAGATGCAAACATTCTTAGCAAAAATTAGTAAATCAAATTAGTAAATCAAAAATACAATATTTCCAAGTAGGGCTTATCCTAGGAATTCAAGATTGGCTTTGAATTTAAATATTAATCATAAAATAAATATTAATCATTGAATTTCAACACCTTAATAGGATAAAGAAGAACAAACCATGTGATCACTTCAATAAGTGACCCTAGATAGGTTCTAGATGCAAAACATGTCCAGAAAATAAAAGAATGGACAGCCTTTCACAACTTTTTGAGGGTTCCCAGTGTGGATCAAAGCAGAAGAATGACTCTCAGTGCCTCAGAATAAAGTGGCAGAGTAAATGATTCATTGGACCTGAAGAGGTCATGCAGAGAGGAATGAGGAATGAATAGAATTGTAGCAGATCTCCACGGACAAAGACTAAAGATGACTGGATAACCCAAATACTAGAGGATACTGCCAGTACCTTGATGTACTACTGCGAGGCCCAGGAACTCAGCCACAGACCTCATAAAAGTTTTTACTTGAACCTCAATTTTATCGAGATTAACATTCACTTCCCTCAGTAAAAAGAAGATTATAATTATAACATTTTTGGTGATAATTAGTGATAAAAACATAGAAACTAAGTAAGTGAGAAAAGGAAGTGATTATTATTACCCCTTATCTACAATGGATATAACAACAAGAAATTGAACAAGATAGGAAATGTTAACATAATATTCTGCATTATACAATGGTGAAAATATGTTTTAAATATTTTATTTATTAAATTCACAAGAAACACAGATAGAGGCAGAGACAGAGGCAGAGGGAGAAGCAGACTCTATGCAGGGAGCCTGATGTGAGACACATTTCTGGCACCCTTGGAATCACTCTCTGAGACAAAGGCAGATGCTCAATCACAGATGCCAACCCTGTTTGGCATCCCAAACAGTGAAAATATTTACATAGTCTTAAGAGAGCCACCAAAAATTATAATGTAATTGTATTTAAAGTTTGGATAGAGTAGATAGGGGTGTGTGTGTGTGTGTGTAGCTGATTGTATCTATCTTTCCACTGTAGGAAGTCAGTAAATGATATTTACTAGAAAATCAAGAATAGCATAAATTCATGTTTTTTTTCTTTTTTTACAAGCATTGGAAATAGCTTTTTAAAACCATGTACATGTATAACTTTGATAAAATATTGCATTAATATATCAGTATAACATGATGAATTTACACATGAAATAATTTTGAAGGGCAGTATTAGTGACATATAAGAATATATAAATACATATACATACCTCCTTAAATAAAATATCTGAGTAATGTAAAATTTAGCATTAGTAATTAGTAATTAACATTAAAATTTAATTGCAGTAATTGAGGTTTTCTGTGTGCGTGTAAATGTCAGATTTTTAATAATGGACACAAATCACTTTCTTAAGTTAGAGGAAATGCCCATAGGTTATTTTTTAAAGAAGAAATAATTAGAATAGAAATGAAGATAAATGGTATTGACAGGATAGAAAACTTTTCCAGAGTTACACATTTCTAAATATCCCTTAAGCACACATATACAGGCACACACACATACACACATACACACCACTGTGGTTAAGAATCAATTTCTGTTTTTAGGGGGGAAAAGGTGACCAATGTAATCCTTAGCAGAACCACAGACATGTAGTTCAATGTTAAAAGGGCTGACAGTCTTCAGAGAGAAAGCACAGTGTCCATGTCACTATCAAACCACAAGACCACACAAGAAGACTCATGGAGATGTCCCTTCAGCCTAGTGAAAAAAAAAAGTCTCAGAAAGGCAAGGGAACTTGGCATATATGGCACATAGCTTCTGGGAGTTCAGATGCAAGTATGCACAGTCCTACTCATGCCACACGGAGAGCTGTCAATAATCTTAATCAAATTCTCAGCTATCAGAGATTTTTTTTGTTCATTCCTGATTTCTTGAAAACCAAGAGCAAGTGACCCCCACAAGCATCCAATAAGCAGGACTCTGATTTAATGTATGAAGGAGGAAAAATTAAAGAGATATTTTCAAGTTGCTAACACACAGTTACCGAGCTTCCTACAATGACAACAAATGTTCATTATTGTAGTTGTTTTTGTTACTATATTTTCTCCCTGCAGGGATTCAAGGTTATAAAACTAAGTATATCTAACAGTAGAAGTCTCTGAGAACGGAATTAAAGGTAGGTGCCATGAAATTTGAGAGGAGGGGGGACAGCAGTTACCCAAAATGGGATTAAAAAAGCCAGAAGACACTAACTGTTGCCAAGAATGGCCTGTGTTTGTGTCAAAAATAAATTGGTTCTTGGGCGTCTGCTTTAAAAATAACTAAGAAAAAAAATAAAAAGTAAAAATAAATCTGTGATCAATACTCTTTCTGATACTCTTTTTATTGCTTTCAAATCAAAAAAGCATTGCTCTCTCTGTAACTAAAGTTAAATAAGTTTTTTCAGCAGTGTATACTAGAAACAGCCTTTTTTCCCCCCAATTGTTCCCTGCAAGGATTCTGAAGGGAGGAGCAAGAAATGGTTTTTGTCTCATCTTCATGAAACATTTTTATTGAGTAAAATTAACTCAAAAAGATGTCAAGCAGTGACTCTGACTGCAACCCTGAGTTAAATGAACATGTTGTACGCTTGACATCTAACACCAATTCCACTAGTCCTCACACCATTCTCCATTTTAAAAAGACAACATCTGATGGTTTCTTGGAGTGATGGCAAATTCCACTTGGACCCCTGCATGCCCGATGTGCGTAGCTACACACGCTGCTATCCTGCCTGCAATATTTACCACCACAAACTGCTTTTCCCCTTTGGCTGAATTGAGAAGGAGAGCCATCAGAAAACACTTTTTCTCATTACTCTTTTTATCTGGTCATTCACATATTTTCAGTTTTCCTTCTAACTCTATTTTTACATAACCGCTCTTATTCCAAATCCACAAGTTCATCTCTTTTTCCCCTGTTTAAAAAAATATTGAGACCTGGGGATTAATTTGTGGCATTCTAAATTTATTTTTATTTTAAAAGCATAGGCAGTGACAAATGGAGGAGTATACTGCTTCATTTTTCTTGATGGGTCAAGCATCGGCAAGAGAACAAATAGATTTTTGAAGTTTTAGTGAATCTTCTCCAGATCTATTGAAAGTATTAGACCATGTCTATTTTTTAAACATTATTTAGTAGAAATAATCAGTTTTTTCATGTTAACAAGGAGTTGTTCTTTCTCATAGATCTGTGCTTCAGGCTGGAAGGGAAAGTCCACGCAGCAGATGGACATTAAAAGTGGAAAGATCAAAGGGCGTCATCACTGGAACTCAAGCTATAGGAGTGGAGGGCCAGGTGGACACCAGAAGGATAAAGTTAATATGATATTTTTCTGCTACCAGCAGGCAGGAAGACCAGAGCAAACACAGCTTCATGTGCAGAAACATCTATCAGCTGCTGGTAACTTGCTTGGATTATCCCCCAATGGCTTGCCTAATCCATCTCATATAATATTACCATTCAAATCCATGATCGTCCTTGTACCAAATCGATGTGTTAAACTTGAAAATGAGCTATGAATCACATGTCAAAGGTATTTAGGTAGTACTGCTTAGATAAGTCCCTTACCGTTGGGTTGCCAAGGACTAATTTTAGCACCTATGTAATTGCATGAGTTTCATTTCCAAAATAAAATATTAAATTTGTTATTACTGCAATGATAATAAAAGCATTTAATGAACTCAGTGGTGGACACTTCACATGTATTATGTCACTTTCATATTCACAAAAGTCTTACATGGTAGGTAGTGATGCTTTACCCATTTTGAAGATAAGAGAGGAAAAGACTGAGACGTTAAGTAATTTCTTAAGGTGATATAAGTAGGAAACTGTGATATGGAAACCCAGGTCATGTGACTTGGAAATCCTGAAACCACACTTGAAGGATTTGGATTGGTACTGTCGTTCAGTGAGATTTGCATGAGATTTTGTCTGACTAATTGGTAGCAAGTCTTGCTTCTTAGTGATTAATAGATATAAATTTCATCAAAGTTAAAAAAAATTTCATCAAAGTTATATTTTACCCAAGGAAGAGAGTAGATCAAGTCCCAGATTTCTGGAATGAACCTTTCTATTTTTTTCTTCACTCTAATATCAATAATATCCTGTTGGATTTAAGTTTCTGATCTCCTGCTATCCTGGTATAGAGCCACTAAACCATTTAGAAAAGGTCACCGAGTCCTTCTTTGAAGTAGGAGATTTAGCTCCAGGAATCTGCCCAGGTGTGTTCATGATCCATACTTATCAGAATGATATAGGCAGACAGACTTTGTGCAAGTAAATTCTGAAATATTAATACTAGGAGTACACTTTAGAATTTTCTAATAATTTCATTCAATTATTACCTTCCTCATAGTTATCTGATTGCCTTTTAAATTCAAGTAGAATCCTTTCTGTGCCAAATGGAATTACCAAACAAAAATATTTTCAGAGGAACAGTAATTCACCTATACATATTATTATTTTGCCTCTCATGTGATGCTTATAAATCTAACATAAAATATGTGCTACATATGCCAAATAAGCAGATACATTTTTGAAACTCAGAACTTGTCATGAAAAAGAGGCATGATGTATAAGTTAATGTTTTTCCTGACAAACTGGTTAGCCAGGGCAAATGGAATCCAGAAATAAATGACTTTTATTTTAGATTTGCATTATTATTCCACCCAACACAGAATCCACAGCAGATGGTAATGTGTTACAGTTTCAACCTATTATTGGCTTCAAGGGTAGTAAGACTTTATATCTAGAACAGTGGTTCTCAAGCTATTGCATGCATCAGATTGCTGGGTACAACCCCCAGGGTTTCTGATTTAATAAGATTTGGGATAGGGTCTGAGACTTCATGGAACTGACAAGTTCCCCAGGGATGCAGTTGCTGCTGGTTCAAGGACCAACACCTTGAGAAGCAGTGGTTGTGAGTCTTGGGAAAACCCTTTCTGTTATCTAAAGGGAAATCCCCCGGCCTTGGGTCTTCTCTCTCCTCTGATGATTCCCATTGTGTTCATTTTTTATTTTGTTTTGTTCCATATGGCACTTTTTTCCTCCTCAAATCTCACTGATGCATCTCTTTTTGTTGTTTGGTTTAGGGTCTGGTTTTGTCCTTCATTCAGTCCAGTCTCTTGCAACTGCTGATGGCATGCATACCAGTTGGGAAGGAGGGAAATGCTCACGGTACTCTAATCTCAGAGTAAAAATAGCCATGCTCAGACCCTGCCAAATCCAGATTTATTTTATCATATTCACCCCAAATATTGTGTTTGAAGAATCAAAGGCCTTATTTTATTATTCTAGTCTGTTTGTGCCAGAAGGTTCTCCCTGGAATAAGTTAGAATGGATTTTCTGTATGGGCAGCTTGTGAGAACTACATATCTGCAGTGGCTCTCTGCTAATGGGTATGTCCATAAGTTAGAAAGAGGACAGCTTTTGTCTTCCTAGATCTACTCTTCTAGGACCCTCCAGGGAGAGCCTACTCATAGAGACCCTTTGGTCTTCCTTAGCTGGAGGCCCCCTTGTTGTTCAATCCCCATCAGTTTTTACCAGTTACTGCTTTCTTTGCTGACAAAGGACACACGATTCTTCACCATGCTGGCTCTTAATGCAAGCTCTCTGAATACAAGCATGCTGGTCTACTTTCACATTCTCAAAATATCTGCTTTATCAAAGGCCTTATTTTTTTATACTTCCTATTTTATACTTTTATTTTTTATAATAAATTTATTTTTATTGGTGTTCAATTTACCAACATACAGAATAACACCCAGTGCTTCATCCCGTCAAGTGCCCCCCCTCAGTGCCCGTCACCCAGGGATTTTGAGCATGCTGATACCTCTGTCTTGGAACATTCTTGCAAACATTCACCTAGTTAAACTTATATTCTTCTTTTTTAAAATTTTTTTTTCAACTCATGCATTCTCAATGAGGTCCCAGACCTGAAACTTTGATCAGAACCCTTTCCTTTGTCCTTGTACTCTTCCTTTATCACGCACACTATGATTTTAAATGATAGATTTCAGTGATAATTTTACTCTTGGCTCCTCCCATTACTTGTGAAGTCTAGGAAGGCAAGACTCCTGTCTATTTTGGCTCATCACCAACCCCTAGGGCCTAGTGAAATGCTTAGTAAATAATTAACACTCAACAGATACTAATTTGACTGAAGACATTGTTGACGTCATACCAAGATCTCTTAGGATGGGTAGCATGGAAATAGTGATGCATTTTCATATTGTATATTCTCATAAGTTTATGTAATCTCATAAACCATGCCAATACACATACTGGAGAGCGGGGCCAAGTCCACACATTTAGGAAGCTCTTCTCATTCACAAATATGGCAGTTGAGAATGCTCAGAAGAGAGTCTCATGAGGAGAATCAATTATGCTTTTATACCTACCTGCCTCCACAGTGTCTCTCTGAGGCCTATATTATTCTGTTAAGATTTAGGTGAATTCCATTTATTCTAGTACTCCTTATTTCTCAAATGAGTTACTGGGTTTGAGCTGTGGATATAAATTTTATTTATATTCCCATTCTTTTCCTTTTTCATTTTATTTATTCCAGAAGGTGTATTTTTAAAATTTTATTTAAATTCAACTAATTAACATATAATGTATTATTGGTTTCAGATGTAGAGATCAGTGATTCATCAGTCTTATATAACACCCCAGTTCTCATTACATCACATGCCCTACTTCATGTCCATCACCCAGTTACCCTCCCCCCCCCTCCTATAGGGACCCTCCATTTGTTTCCTATGATTAAGAGTCTTTTATGATTTGTCTCTCTCTCTCTGATTATGTCTTGTTTTATTTTTTCCCATTCTTATATTAGGGTGTTTATCACTAAGGCTTTCTACTTAATTTTTCCCAGTTTTAATGTTCTAAGTTCTAACCTTGTTATTTATCTTTCAGCAGTACTTCTGTTGATCATTTACTCTTCTTTTTCTTTGTCTTCTACTTAGTAAGCATGCATCCTTCAACTATCAAGCCTTTCTCAAGAATCTTTTCTTTCCAGGAAGAACACAAAGCAATATTTAATTCTAGGGACCTATGACAATGTTTCTAAAGTTGGTAAAATCCAACAATATGCTTAGGTCACAATGCAGAACAAAACCTCTCAGATCAAACAAATATACCAGTGCTTCCAAGTTGCAAGGAGTTATTACTTGATCCTTATGAAAAACTCCCTTTGGGGGCATCTGGGTGGCTCACTCAGTTAAGCGTCTGTCTTCTGATTTCAGCTCAGGTCATAATTTCAGGGTGGTGAGATTGAGTTCCCATATTGGGCTCTGCTCAGAGGGGGAGTCCTCTTGGAATTCTCTCTTTCCCTCACCCTCTATTCCTCTCCCTGCCTCTCTCCCTCTTTCTCTAAAAATAAATAAATAAATCTTTAAAAAATTAAAAAATAATTAAACTTAAAAAATAAACTCCCTCTGGTCTTTTGTAGTCTATCTTATATTGTTTAGAATTTATATTGGTTAGAATTGGTTAGTTTATATTGGTTAGAATTTGAGGTAAAGGAACATTTTAAATGTGTTTTATTCATCTTACGTAATGATTCTCATGGAAGGTCCCCAAGTACTGGCTTCCCTTTTTAAAAATCACCAGAGAGACAAGTATTAACGGATGGACTGTGCTGGAAACTTCAGTCTTAGAAAATGTCTTTAAAATCATGGAAAATATAGAATTTCTGGAACCCCCATACTTAACAATAGTTTTTATGCCATTAAGACACGTTTCAAAAAACTTTTTTATAAAATAAATAACCATTGTAGGCTGATAAAAAAATCGTTTCCTTAGCCTTCCTGGGTTACTCAACTATACATAAAAGGCTGCTACTGATGAAATGTTCTACTTTAGTTGAATGCAAGAATGCCTGTGGTTTGATAGTGGCCATGCTGTTTTTAAAAATAACATTCATGAAGACTTCACTAAATACAGTTCTTAACCTCTTCATCTGTATTTTGTCAACTTACAACGTAAAGAAACAAATAATGAAAAATTCTCATTATTAACATTTCATCTACTCTAAAATATATGAGTGTTTAAAAGCTCTGATAAGCATTTCTCAAAACATTCCCAAATTCACTGATCTAATTAGCAATGAAGCTAAACTTAATACTTATATGAACTTTGAGTGGGAATTCCTGATGGAGCATATTGATAACCATAGTATAAAGCTTTTTTTCTTTCCAAATTATATATGCTAAAGAAATTGATTTTTGAAAAAAGAATTTTCTCTTAGCTCCTTTGTGAGTTTGCATTACAATATTACCACTTTTGAAATTAAAAAACTTATACCACTCATTTCATTTCTTGAGCTTATTCTTTTTTTTTTTTTTGAGTTTTCCAAAGATTTATTCGAAGCAGAAACAAGGGTCAGATACTTGTTGGAAAAAAGCAGTTTTAATGGTTTTCAAAAATACTTCTTAAAAAGTATTCTAGCACAAGTTTTCTTTGGTAAACTAGATTATGTTGTAAACTTTCTCCTAAATCTTATAGAGTGTTGGTTCTTAAGAACTAGAAGTTACTCCTAATTCCAAATCTATCTTGCGCTCCTGAAAAACTGCAGAGAGGCACTTGAAAGCTGTTCCGTTAAGATATGGATTTTTTTTTTTTGAAATTCTAGCGGGTAATAATTGCTGCACCGAATCTGTGCAAGCTTCACTCAAGCGTCATCATGATGCTGACAAGTTTCGTTGATAACCTGTCCATCCCTAGTTTCAACCTCTTAATCAGAAGCGTTTCTCTTTGAGTGAATGTCAACCAGAGGGAGTGAATCCAGGTTGGTTTCCCTCAGGTTCAGGGAAGAAAAGTTGGAAGAGGCAAGAGCAATCCTGCTCTCCTCGCCTTCCAGCAGCTTCCTGTACGTGGCACTCTCAATGTGGAGAGCATCTTAACATTCAGCAGGTCCTGGTACTCCCGAAGGTGAGGAGCCATTTCTTCCTTCATGTTCTGAATCTCATCCTGGAGGCGGCCAATAGTGTCTTGGTGGTTAGCAGCTTCGGCGGCCAAGTTCTCTTCCATTTCACGCATCTGGCGTTCCAGAGACTCATTAGTCCCTTTGAGTGCATCCACTTCGCAGGTGAGGGACTGCACCTGGCTCCGGTACTCAGTTGACTCCTGCTTCGCCTGGTGCAGGGCATCGTTGTTCCGGCTCGCAGCCTCAGAGAGGTCGGCAACCTCGGGCCTGTACCATTCCGCGCCCTCCTGAAGGTTCTTGGCAGCCACGCTTTCATATTGCTGGCTTGGAAACATCCATATCGATTTGGACGTGCTGGTCCTGAATCTGGGCCTGCAGCTCCTGGATTTCCTCATCATGTAGTTTCTTCAAAAAGGCAATCTCTTCTTGCAAGGATTCCACTTTCCGCTCAAGGTCAAGACGCGCCAAAGAAGCGTTGGCACCAGCCTGTCGGGAAGACTGCAGGGTGCTCTCGGCTTCCTCTCTCTGAAGCATCTCCTCTTGCAACTTCTCCCAGAGCCGCATGATGTCCTCGACCGGGTCGTGGCGCTCCACCTCGACGCAGGCCTTGTCGTTGGTGAGCTGGTCCACCCGCCGGCGCAGCTCCCGCAGCTCCTCCTCGTAGAGGTCCCCCAGGCGCGACTTGCCCTGGCCCCGGAGCTGCTCGAGCTCGGCCAGCAGGATCCTGTTCTGCTGCTCCAGGAAGCGCACCTTGTCGATGCAGTTGGCGAAGCAGTCATTCAGCTCCTGCAGCTGCAGCTTCTCGTGGTGCGCGTGGGCTTGAACTCGGTGTTGATGGCGGCGGCCAGCGAGAAGCGCGCCGAGTCCTGCAGCAGACGCACGCCAGGCACACTGCTCCGCAGGCCAGCGCGGAGGAGCGCGTGGCGGACGCGCCGCGGGACGAGGCCTAGAGGCTGCGGCTGGTGCCGGGGCGGGCGCGCCGCCCAGGCTGTAGGTGCGGGGGGACGCGGCCGCGTAGCTCCGCGCGGAGCTCGGCGGCTCCCGGGCCGGCCGCCGCACATCCTGCGGTAGGAGGACGAGGACACAGACCCGGTGGCCGTGGCTGCGGAGGGCGGCGGTGGGCTGCGCGGCTGCGGCGGCGCGGCCCGGCTCAGGGAGGCCCGGCGAGCGAGGGCGCGGGGGTGCGGGCAGAGCTCTTGAGCTTATTCTTGATGAGCTGGTGTTGGAAGATCATTTGTGGGTCATGGAAATTTGTACCTATAGTTCAGTGCAAGAATTCTCACCTTGATGTGATAGTTCTAATTTCAGAAATATAACTATGGTAAGTTTTAGAAAAAAGTGATACATTTGGACATCAGCAAATATTTGTAGAAGTGGCATAGATGTTTCAAAATAGATAAATGCATTTCATCGCTCTTTTACTAGACTGAGAGAGATAAACCATCATTCCTTACGATAATCCTGAACAGTTACATGTACAGTGCTTACATGAGATGACTCCAAAAGCAAAATAAATTTCTAAAGTAAGCAGTGTTCTCAGTACTTAAAAACTGGGGAAGGTAGTTAATCATTATATTATAATATTATTTCCCCTTACTAGAGTGGTCAGAAGTCTCGCCTATTCCTTTATCCATACCTTCTAATCTAATTCTATCAACCAGATTCCATAAAGCCTACATAAGCCTGTTTGGAGAAAGAAGCTCCATTTACACTCACACTGAACAATTGGACAAGTATAACATCCCCAAGTGCAATAGCTAGATTTCTTTTTTGAGTAAGAGTGTTTGTACTCGGGTGCCTGAGTGGCTCAGTCACTTAAGCCTCTGTTTGGCTCAGATGATGATCCCAGGGTCCTGGGATCAAGTTCTTCATTGGGCTCCCTGCTCCATGGGGAGCCTGCTGTTCTCTCTCCCTCTGCCTGGCATTCCTCCTGCTTGTGTCTCTGTCTCTCTCTTTGTCTCTCAAATAAATAAATAAATAAATAAATAAATAACTTTTAAAAAGGGAGAGAGAGTGGTTTGTATTGGGGGTGCCTCGGAGGCTCAGTCAGCTGAGCATCCAACTCTTTTTTTTTTTTTTTTTACTGGAGTGCAATTGC
>NW_023330891.1:0-57078 GCF_011100685.1 Canis lupus familiaris
AGTCACGCTCCCAGCAGTGGCTCTCTGACTTTAGTGTTTCTCTCATGTGGATGGTATTCAGAAAATGATCAGTTCTAGCTCAGGGATGACCTCTCAAGTACGAATTCTGAGCATCTTGAGAACAGTAGGGAAAAATGCTGTCATCAGTTGTGCACATTGCCATGGGCAGGGGGAGTAGGTGCTGGTGGCCTTGGTCATACATTTTTGCCATTTCTATACTAGGAAGTCCTCTTGACGTTGCTGAGATATCTGTTGATTTTTTTTTTTTTAATTGGGTAGGCGATAGGAGAAAAGAGATTGTGAAGAAAGGTGGTGGAGGACAAGCAATATACTCTTGTGTGGTGGTTGTAAATATACCTGCCCTAGTGGATAGTGTCTGCCGGAAAGTGGAGGACTGGGTAGGTTTTACTGCATGTTCATATACCACCAACTTAATTGGACTATGGAGACTAGACCAGGATGCTCAAATGTCTTACGTTTATGGATATGACATGTCTTTCAGGGGTAAACTAAGAGTTCCAAGGAACAGAGACAATTAGGTGAAGTTTGTTTATTTTACAGTAGGTTAAAAAAAAATAATAGCAAAGTCAAAAATCTCAGGGAAATCCACACTTTAAAGTATGTAAACCTTCTGAATTTTTCATTAAGTTTCTTGCTTCAGATTTTCACTCATGCAGCTGTCACAAGTGATTCATATCATCAGGCTGTCCTTGTTGGCCAGGAGCACTGCCAGTGCTATAGCAATCATTATCATCAGCATCGAGAGCCACTGGCCATATTGCCTCTGTGAGGGGGTTGAGGAGGGGGTGTTGGGGAGAGAGAAAGAGGCCATGGGTTGTTTAGAGAAGGTACAGGCAAAAATAATCTTCCTTCTTCTCATCCCTGCCCAGTGGAAAGTATTGGGTCAGTAGAGGAGAAAAAGCTGTTTACATCACTGCCCCTCTCACTTGGTCACTTCCTTTGGGATTAAATCACTTTACTGCTGGTCACTGGCTCCTAAGCCAGGATTACTGGCCCGGGGAATCAAACCCAGCAAAGGCCAGATACTTAAATACGATAATAATCAAGGATGGAAAATAATTCAGCAAAATTATATTATTCTCCGTTTGTATTCCTTAGTGCTTTTGCTGTCCTTACTCTTGCCACTAGCTCATAATAGGCTAAAAGAAAAAAACAATAATAGGCTAAAAGAACACCACTTCATGTTTTAGCTAATAGTCTTCCCCTTCAGGTTCAAGAGTTCCATGAAAATTAGGCTTAGATGCATGAGCCAGTGTTTACTGACACTTGCTATACTGTCAAGTATATAAACCAGGCTGAGTGGAACAGGCTGGCCAGAGGTTGGCACAGGCTGATAAATTTTATCTGCAAGATTTGGCCAAAGGAGGAACCGTCCCACCATCATCCAGGACAATACGGGAGGATAGACTCTCTTACTCTGGGAGGCGGCTGTTGGCTCTGGTTCAGCTCTTCTCGACAATGCTGCAGCTTACGTAGGCAGGAGAGATACTCGTCACTGAGGTTGTCTAACTCCGAATGCAGTTCTCTGCACTGGGGGGAGAATACCACCAACGTCATCACCATCAGTTCCTTCTGGGACAGCTCAGATTGGGGAGAGGGCCCCATGTGAGTTACCCCTTCATTCATTTGGAATTTTTACCATCATCCTCCCTTCCCAGCCTTTCTCAGAGATTTCAGTTTGCCTTTTGACTGTCTCACCTACTTTGTCTGGAATGTGTCCATTTAAATGATTATAATGCATATTATAATATGTATTGTACATGTCAGTGCTCTCATGATTGTGTATGTGTAAGTGCTTTGTAGATGGGGGCACCAAAAAATGACGATCTTCTAGCACAGAGGACCTGGGAGTGATCTTAGTAAAAGCATCTTTGCCAGGACCTGGTTGAGTTGCATATGAATACTTCTGGGGATATGTATGTTCCCCAGTATGTAGATGGAAAGGGCTTTGTTAATTAAAAGACACTATATATGTATATATGTGTGTGTGTGTGTGTGTATATATATATATATATATATATATATATAAATAATTAAAATTATATTTGCGTAAAAGACACTATTATGTATATATATATATATATATATATATATATATATATAGTTTTGAGATAACTCTAGGGCAAAGTTTGAGGAAATAATATGTTTATTAAATGTGTTTGAGTTTAGGTTGACTTTACAAAAGGTAACTAGTAAAACCCTGAATAACAGTTGGTATAAATAAAGGAAGGAAAAGATTGACAAATTAGCCCAAAAGTAAAGACATTTTATAAAGGCAAATGAATACCTACTGACATCCAGTCACAATTTAAACTTTGAAATCTTTGCTCTCTGGCTGCCTCCCAGTAGTTTTCCTTACTATTGTGGGATGATCCCCTCACTATCTTGAGGTCACCGTCTCACCTCCTTTTCCTTGGCCTGGAGCTGCAAAGTCTTCTTTTGCAGCTGGTCTCTGAAATCCCATTCTTTCTCCTTCCCTGTACCCTCAGGTTCCACTTCATTATGGGAGGGCTTTGGACTCCACAGAGGCAAAGCCTGATCTAAAAAAGCAGCCAGATTCTCAGTGATAGTGAGGTCCACACCTCCGAGGGAGGGCCTTATCACTGAGAGAACCCTGGAGTGACGGGAAGGGAGGAGAGGGAGCAAGGGAGGACCTGTCCCTGACGAGACTGCACGGAGTAGAATTCTCTCACTTCCTCCCATTGGGACCTTGCTCAATCTTGACACAGAGCTGGAATTTGAGCCCCTTGAGGTCAAGATTGGCATCTTTTCTTTGTATCCCTAGTCCTGTTTAATGGCAGATATTTCTAGAGGATACTTACTAATCCAGTTTCTTTTGTAGTATTTCTGGTGGTAGGTTTGTTTGGTGCTGTTGATATAACTAAGCCCTTTCCCTTCTGTCCTCATTTCAGTCATGAGAATGGCTGTCCTACCCTAGAATTCATCTTCATGGGGTGGCTTAAGGATGGCTTCTGAGCCACGTGGCAGTCTTAGTCTTGGTGAAGAGAGCAGTGAACTAGGAGTTAGAAATTGTGGATTGTTGTCTTAGTGGTGTCCTTAATTCTTATGACCGTAGACTTTCTTTTTCTTATCCATACTATGTGAGTATAATAATTTCTGTCTTATCTTTTACATGGTGATTGATGAGAAAACAAAAGACCTCATGGAACGCATAAGTGAGGGTCTTTCTCCCTGCCCGACCCCCGCCCGTACATGATGAATTCTTCTCAGAGAGCTAAGGCAGAAGACTCTTGAGGGTTAAGAGTGAGGTAACCGTTGCATGCAACACAGTGTGGACTTGGGGAGTTGGATTTGATTCAGAAAGTCAAGTGTAAAAATTGACATTAAATCCTGAGTTCAAAATCAATTTATTGAAATGTTCAACACAGACATATTTTTTGGAGAGAGTAGAAATTCTTTTCACAGTTTATATACTTCTCAGGATAGGAGGCTAACTGGTTAAAGTGTTCTCAAAGCCAATGATCAATCACCAAAAAGCTCCCCTAGATTCCTGCCCTAACAGACTCCTAGAACTGCATGGGACTCCAAGAGGTCATGTGGTCCGTCTCCTGCCTCTAGGTAGGCAAAGAAAGACCACTATCTTAGAATTTGTGGAAGTAAATTTGCTGACCTTTCTTTGTTAAGAGTTTCTCCTGTTCTTGAAGCTGTAAGGATTGATTCTGGAGCAGACCTGCAGGAAAACATAAGGAACTTTTCTATACTAGCATATCTACTGCAAACAGTGTCTTTTCAGAACTTTGCTTCGAAACTTAATTATTCAAAATGTTCTTGTCTGTTATTGGTTGAATAACCACCACCATTCATAGGAAATCCTAACCCCTAGGTCCTCAGAATGTGATCTCATTTGGAGATAGGTTCTTTACACAGGTAATCAAGTATTTTAGGATATTAGAGTTGGCCCTGATTTCATATGACTGATGTCCTCCAAGAAGGGGAAATTTCAACACAGACGTGCATAGATAGAAGACAAGAAGAAACACAGGAAGAAGAAGGCCATCTGCAAGCCAAGGAGAGTGGCCTGGAACAGATTGTATCCTCAAAGCCCTCAGGAGGAATCAACCCTGCCAACACTTTGACCTTGAACTTGTAGCCTCCAGAGCAAAATAAATTTCTGTTAAGTGACCCAGTGTGTGGTATTTTGTTATAAGTACATCATCCTCATATCTCATCCTACTTTGTCTTTACCTTTAAGTCTCTGCTTAAATGTTACCTTAGAAGAAAGACTTCCCCAGATGACTTTGTATGAAATAACAACCGGTTTCCCTTTAACCTGCTTTATTTTTCTCCATAGTAGTTACTGCTACCTGACACGTACTTAGTTATTCACAGAAACTCTGTACTTTATTGTAGAGCTTATTCAGAATGTAAGCTTCCCTAGGGAAGCTGCTGTGTCAGCTTGCTCAGCACTGTATCCTCACCATGTATATCTAAAGTACCTGGCACTTGATAGGGGCTCAACAGATATGTACTGAATAAATAAATGCACGATTTTGACATGGCTCCTTGCCCATTCAGCTTCTGCCCAATAGGTGCTTGGCATCTGCTGGTGGTTGCCTTACTTTTAATATTCATTGTGTGAAATTTCTCTGTAGGGGTGTCCGAGGTTAAGGTGGTGGGCAGCCAGCGGAGATATTAATCAAATCAGGTTCTCTTTTCGGCAATTGCCTACTTCCTTTTTTCTACAAAAACTCCCTCTTTGGCTCCAAAAGGTAGTTTTGAGGCATACATGGCGTGAACTGATTTTCTGAACCATTCCTAAAGACAGAAGTCTATAGGACATATTCACATATGTAATGAATGACAATATATAAAATAACTGCCTTAGAAAACCTACCATTTTTTTTGTTTTGTTTTTGTTTTTGAAATCTGAAAACCAGGGAAATTTGGGCGGATGTCATTAGCACAGAAAGAGAGAAGTTTAAAGAAAAAAAAAACGGCAAATATTAACTTGTGAAGAGCTATGTACATGACCTCACTTTCCAAGAAGGTCTGAAAATGCACAGAGGTAGGGGATATGTCAAAGACAGCCCCAAACCCCTCCACTGGATGCCTTTTGTGGGACAGGAGCCCCAAGAACACCAGAGAGCCAGCTGTGCTACTTTGAGAATTTGGAAAGGGAACTTACCCTGCAGCTGCTGTACTTTGGCCATCAGGGTGAGTTTCTCCTCCTCTGACCTCTTCAGTTGATCTGAAAATGAAATAATGCAAACTGAAATAGACGAACCTAAGACTTAATGAACCTGACACCAGAGAACGAGTTAGTAGGTGCCTCTGATGTCTGTGGCCTCTGATGTGTGTCAAGTGGAAGCTACTCTTCTACTTGTCACAGTACTGGAGAGGTAAATCAGCTCTCGAGGACCTTGGATCTCATTGGCCTCAGCAACCTCAGGTTGAATCAAGAGTTGTGTTTGCATAGGATTTGGTACCTGCCCCCGCCCTGTTGACACACAGGCTGTGATGGGAGACCTTCACTGTCCCTTGTGTTTCAACTGACCTTTCCCTTTCAAATTAGAAATGCAGCTTCGCCACGTGTGACTAAAGTGGGAATGCTGTGACCTGGTTCAGAGGGACTGGCTGGAAAAGCAGGCCGATACTACAAGATTCGCTAGTGCAGCACAATTAATTTTCAGTCCTGGATGATCAAAACAGCCCTGCCTTTCCCTCGAGGTAAAATGAAATCACCAACCCAACCAAAGCCTGAGGCCTTCTCCTCCACCTAGCTTCCTTTCTGGGGCTCTCTCAGCCAGAGGCCTCCGAGGAGCCGGGTACCTTGTAGGTGTTGGGTATCTGAGCTGTCTCTGTCCCCCTGTAGAAGTTCAATCTTGGCCTGTAGTTCCTGGTGCTCATTCTCCAGAAGTTGCAGAGCCTGGTTCATCTGTAGGTCTCTACTGTCTGCTCCCTGTAAGGAGGAGGGCCCGACACAGAAGCAGGTCAGTGCCAGGGTGGAGGTTGGGAACAGATCCCATAGAAGAGGAAAACTAGAATTTCATAGACTGAAGTATTAGGGAAATGGAAACTAGGATTTTTTTTTTTTTCCTGCTGCTCTATTTCTCACATTTTAACAATGCATTAGACTTTTGGATGTTTCACAAGGAACTCGTTTGAGTTAATGCCCAAATTGAAAAATACCAAATCATCACTTTTTAGGTGTCTTCACATTGTCTTTTCATTCTAACACTGCTATTTTTTCTCTCAGATAGGGTCGTTTTTTTTTTGTTTGTTTTTTGTTTTTTGTTTTTCTCAATAAGGTTAAAAAGAAAAAGACCTTTATAAGAGATGTGGTTATTGTGCCCTGGTCAGCTGGGTTTGTTCCTTCGATAAGACTCCCATGCCCTGTCTTATTAATTTGGTTACTCAGGTTTCTGCTTCAATGAAATTATAAAGGTAAATTTTTGATGTGGGTTCTCAAAAATTTCAAACCAAGTAAGTAAAATCTATGAAGAAAAATAGCTAATATATGTGGAGGCTTGTATGTGCCGGGTATTGTGCTACATACTTTGTATGGATTAACTCACTTAATCCTACAACATTCCTATGATATGGGTACTATTAGCCTCCTTTCGGAGATGGGGAAAGTGAGATTTAGATTAGTTAACTTTGACAAGGTAACATGGGTTGGAAATGATGGAACCCTGGAGAATGCCAGGGGTCTACTATAATTGCTTAAAATCATAGTGGCAGGATGTTAGGTAATACCCAGCCTATAAGTAAGCTAGTGATGCTTGTTCCGTGCCAGTAGTAGGCATTTCTGAGCTGGATGCTCTGCTGGGATGGGGTGCAGAGAGTGGGTTGGAGTATGACAGCAATCTGATGAATATTCTAGTCACATCCTTTGCATTTGGATGGTGTCATCCAGTGAACACTTAGTTCATTGGCATGAGCAGTGCAGACATCCTTGCTGAACTCACAATTAGATTTCAGAGCCCAAACAGTGAGTCGGGTACAAAGTGGGTAATGAGTGAGGAACTGAAAGAGTGAGGAACTAAAAACCACATGCTCTCAGGCTGTTTTGGAACCCCCGTCCTAGTGGCAGCTTCTTTCCTTGCTGCTGTCACTGTCCCCAACCCAGGAGCCCTGCCTTCTCTCCCCAAGTCCCCACCCCACCCCGGGCCTGGTACCTGCAATTTAGACTGAAGCACATGGAGTTGGCTCTCCAGCTCTCGGTGCTGGGTCCCCAGTTTCCTCCAGTCCTCCTTCAGAGCTTCATACTGGCTCCTCCACTCTTCACACTTCTGCTCGGCCAGAGCCAGGGACCGCTGAGAGGGTGGTCAAGACAAGAGGAGGGTGCCTTGGGGGTTCCAGGGAGTTGTGCAGCTGCCTTCTATGCTGCCCAGAGCCACCCCGGGGTCCCAGGCCCAGCATCCCCACACCTGTGTGCTTTGCAATTGCTGCTCTGCACTCATTTTCTCCTCCAGCACTTTCTGCAGTGACTCCTTGGCCTTCTGCTCATAGCTGTTTTTCTGGTCTTCCATCTCCAATAACACCTTTTTCATTCCCCAAGGGGAGTATTTCTGTAAATTTGATCCAATCAACAAACATATTGAGCTTCTGTGTGCGAATCCCTGAGCTGGGATACAGAAAGGAAAAGAATTTGGTCCTTGCACTCACCTCCCCTGCCCCCCTGAGCAGAGATAGAAGTAATCTGATGGGTCTTCTTCCAGGCTCAAGGTGGGCAGGGAGAGGGTCCCAGGTGATGAGGAAGGTAAGCACGCATAACAAATAGTGCTCTAGGCATGTTGGGCATTCCCCCAGGCCTTCCAGAGGCACTTCAAATTCAGCATTTCCAAAGCAAAATCGTCTTTCTCAACCTACTTTCTCCTGGGCTGCTGCTTCTCTCAGTGACTAGCATCCTCACCCACTGTCTCCCAAGCCTGAGACCAGGGAGTCATCCTTGATTTCTCTTTCTCCCACTAATCAGTGGTTCATTGAGCATTGTCAAATCAACCTCTTTAACAGTTCCAATCTGTCTCTTCTCCAGACTTTCTGTCAGTTCAGACTCGGACAATATTGTATGGGTCAATTCAATATTTTCTCTATCTTCAAGCCTTGTAGCCAAAGGGTACTTTCTGAAATGTAAATCTAATCACGTAACTCTCTGTTAATCTCTCAGTGACTAAGGAGCAGGTCCAAATTCCTTGGCATGGCTCCTCCTTATAAGCTCAGACTTTGATTCTATGCTACTTCCACCCAAGCTGAATTGCTTATAGATCCCCTAAGCACTGGGCTTTTTGGCCTTTGCCTTTTTCCGTATAGCTTCTGCCTAGAGCATCCTCATCTACCCTTTTCACCTAGTTAACTTCTACTCATGCTCAAGATTCAGTCCAAAGATCACGTAAATTCTGATAAATCTTGACCAATCACTCCCATCCCTCAACTCATTATGGATTAGGTAGCTTTTCTTAAGGTTCACATAGTGTCCCTTGTATGTCTATCTTTTCATTCTATTGACTCTCCATTGTCAATATTGTCCCTTAGGGGATTGTAAACTCCTTCAAGGTAGACAGCATGCTTTAAAAAAATGTGTAGCTTCAGAGATCTGAACAATCCTCAGTACTCTTAATTTTAAAATTCATACATTTGCATTAAAAATTGTCTTGGCTTAACTTAAGAAGTTAAGAGCAGCTTTGCAAATTCCCTTAGGGTCTTCCCCTTCCTATCCTTTTCATCTTTTTGCCTTGTGATTCTGGAGAAGGCAGGCAGCTTTTACTGTCAATTCAGTTATCCCACTGAATAAGCAGTAGTCCAGATGATGCAAATTTAGGGATCAATATGAAATAATTTCCATTTAACTTTGGAATCATCTGAAAATTTGAATTTAAATATCAGTAGATCTTATGTTCTTAAAACTTTCATTAGAAGCCAGATCTAGGAGCTACTGGCTGAGGTCATACATGGGTATGTTCTAGTTAGTGGATTTACCCATACTGGCCAGCTTTACCCCTCACTGAAAATATATAGACTGGTATTTTGGATTAGAAGTCAGTATTTTATGAGCACAGTTGGCATTATTTAGTTCATAAGAGTGACAAAGCAGGCCATACTGAAAAAATAAAAATTGTGGATCAGCAAACCTGTATATAAACTCTGTTCCCGCCTAAGACCAAAACCGTGCAGCCAGGTCCATCTTATCTCCCTAACTTCACATCACCTCATTCTCTTATCTGACACCTCATTCTCTTATCAGAAATCCATCACTTCTCAGGTGTGAAAGCTGATTTCTTTCTATCTCTTGTAATCCAAGACCAGGCTAATGAGTTAACTGAAGATGGATAACAGTGCAATAGAAAACCCAAGAGTGGTAGCCTTTTACTTCTTCCCAGGGATTGCTACTAGACTAAAGTTGCCCATGGAATGGAAATCATTTTGTAAGACTTTATTATAATATCCAACTTATCTATTCAGAGATTGGGACCTATGAAGGTCTATCTGGGTATTGTGAATCTTTACCTAGGGTCTCTCCCTACAGTTCCAGGTATTCCTAAGATTCCCCTGGAACTGGCACAGTACTGATGCTAGGGTTCCTTCTCAGGGTGCAAAGGGAAGAACGCCAGGAAAAAGGGAGAAAAGGATGGGTTAGAGGCCAAAGTGAAAATGGCAAAGACAGAACTGAGTGAGTAGGTATGGGTGCTTTCATCTCTTTCAAGTGTCATTTCTAGAGAGTAGAATCAAGGTTCAAGCATTCTCCTTTAATTCTAGATTCCTGGGCTGAAAGTGTCCTCCCGAATGCTTACCTGGGTACAGGTGTACAGCTGGTTTTCTAAAGATCTCAGTTTGCCCTTCAATTTGTCTTCATTCAGCTGGCCCTGGAGCAAATGGGATGAGTTAATGAGTTTGGGCCAAAATACAGCATGCAGAGTTTTCTTCTGTTTTTCTAGCTTATTGCCTAGAACGTGGTCAGTGTTCAAGCAATGTTTTTGGAACTGAACCCTTTCAGGAGGTAGAGAGGAAGAAAAATGACAAAGGATCTTTTCCAGTTTCTCTGAAACAGGAGAAGGGAGAATCAGACTGTCCTCAGTTCTTCTCTGTACCTTGAGGTTCTCTAGCCAATGTTTCAGGATATCAGATTAGGAGTTCACTTGAAAGAAATCTTCTAAGCTTTCTTTCTTTCTTTCCTCATTACCTCTTTCCCGTGTCTAGGCACTTCTATATTCCTCATCTCTTTATAGCCTTGTACCTGGAGCTTTACTTCTAAAGTATAGGCTGGTAAGACTAAAGAAGTCTCTACATTCCCTTCCTTACTTCCTTTCATGGGCTGAATTGTGCCCTCCCTCCACTGCCTTCACCCCAAGTTTAGATGTTAACATCCTAACTCTCAGCACCTCAGAATGTGACTGTATTTGAAAATAGGGTCTTTAAAGCGATAATTAGGTTGAGGGGAGCCTGAGTGGCTCAGTCTGTTGACTGTCTATTGATTTTGGCTTAGGTTATAATCTTGGGGTCGTGGGATCGAGCCCTGCTTCGGGCTCCCAGCTCCGTATGGAGTCAGCTTGAGATTCTCTCTCTCCCTCTCCCTGCCCCCCTGCCATGCTCTCTTTCCTTCTTTTAGAAAAAAAAAATAATTAAGTTAAAATGAGGTCATTAGGGTGGGCCCTAATCCAATATGACTGGCGTGCTCATAAAAAGAGAACAGAACATCATGTGAAGACAGGAGAAGGCAGCCATCTGCAAGCCAAGGAGAGAGGCCTCAGGAGAAACCAACCCTGTCAACACCTTGCTTTTAGACTTCTAGCTTCCAGAATTATGAGAAAATAAATTTCTGTTGGTTAAGCCACCCAGACTGTGGTATTTTGTTATAGCAGCCCTAACAAACTAGTATCTCCCCTCACTACCTCCCCTTTCCCTCAACACACACACACACACACACACACACACACACACACACACACTGGACTCAAGATGAGAGTGGGGCGCCTGGGTGGCTCAGTTGGTTGAGTGGCTGGCTGCCTTTGGCTCAAGTCATGATCTTGGGGTCCTGCTTAGCCTGGAGTCTGCTTCTCCCTCTCCCTATGCCCCTCCTCCTGCTCATGCTCTCTTGTGTGCACGTGCACACTCTCTCAAATAAATTAAAAATCTTTTTTTTTTTTTTAAAAGTTGAGAAATCCTTTAAGAAAGCAGGAAATGGAGGAGAGCTATCAAGGCAGGGTGTGTGTATTTGGGGAGTAGTCGTGGTGGTGAAGGGGCTTCCCAGAAAGCCACGTTCTGTGTATTCCCAAGCAGGGTGGGTTTGATGCCATCTTGGACATTCCAGGAAGGATGCTAATCTCAAGGGTGAGGGTGGAGAGGGCAAGCTGGAAGAGGCTTATCTGTTTCTCAATTTTTCAGTATTTCAGCCTAGTAGCTAACTACCTCTTCGCTGCTCTGTACTTTCCTCCACCTGTAATTGTCTCCCTTTTTCCCAGGGCAGGGCTTTGTTCTTCCAGTCTGACGGAAGGTTGTGTGTACGAGGGGGTTGGGGAGCGGGTGCCATCAATGAGAGCTGGTTTCCCAGAGGAAAGGCCATGGGTCTCTAGCAAGAACCGATTTCCATATCCTTTCTCTGGCTTTTCCAACCAGGCCCTGTGAGATGCTTGTGAGGTCTAGAAATGACATTTCTCTCAGTGCCTAAGATGCCATGTCCCCTCTCAGTCAGGCGGCTTGGGTGTTTGGAACCCTCATTATGCTTCTGGTCTACCGTGGCCTGGGTGCAGAGGAGAGGACTCTGTTTTGAGGTCTGTCCCCTTCAATGAGTTTCAGGGCACCTGGGGGAGGCAGGAAGTGGTATCTCACAGCTCCTGTTTTGATCTTGTTTGGCTGATTCTTCTAAACCTTGGGAGCCAGAGGGCGCCCCCACCCTTTCTGCTTCCTGTATTACTCAGCTGGGCTTTGCAAAAGCAAAAAGCTTTGCCAAAAAATTTTTCAAAGTGCCTCCTGCTATTAATGTTTTTCATAATGTCTCGTGTGAGAGCTGAGAGTCCAACTGGATTTGGCATCGCCAGTAACCACAGGGCTTTGGGACAGATAAAAGAGATGGACAAAGACTTCCATTGTTTTGGGCTTGGGACTAACTGGTAAAGGGCTGCCTTCCCCTGAATGGCGGGTTCACTGTCAATCCACGGGTCCTGAACTCAACTTCTGCACCCCCATTTCCTGGTTCAGATCTCTACATTTTCCTTGTGCCTAAACTCCTTGCTATGGCACAGTGTAATCAAACCCACCGAGTTTAAGGTTTATCTGGCTGTGGTTTGAGAAGAAAGCAGACCAGCCCAAAGCAATATCCTTATATTTTCCCCTGTCTCTTACCCTTTTTTTGGGTGATTCCTCACTCCTCCCTTACTATGGTCTTAATCCAGTATCTTGGCCCTCCCAACTATTTTTGTATTTTAGCCGTACCCCAGATTACTTTTCCATTCACAATGCAACAGAAGACAGTTCAGGATAGCCCCTTCAGTGGGGATGAAGGACCACCCAAGTCTGGGGCTTAAAAAAAAATCTCCTCCACAGCTCCACCTTCCCAGACTCCCTGAGGCAGGGAAGAAAGTTGTAGCCAAGTTGTTGCAAATGAGGCATGTAGTTTCCTGGTGTGAGCCCCAGCCCCCCACGCCCCCCTCTCCCGTCATGAAGCCCAGTGGTGCAGTATGTGGGAAGAAGCACTCTTTACAGGCCTACAGTGGACCGTTTTTTGGCAATCGCCGCCCCCCGCCCCAGCCTGGGAGCCCCAGGGCTCAGAGAGCAGAGCACCCCCCCTCCCCCAGCTGGAAAAGGGAGCAAGGTGGAGGCTGTACACACCTGGTGCTGGTCTGAGGGCTTCAGCTCCTGCTTCTGCTTGGCTTTCCCCAGCCTCTGATCTGTTCTCCAGAAACACTACCACCTCACCACAGAAGCACCAGCCCACAGCTCATCTCTGCTCTAGCAGAGGTTGATTGAGGCTTGCAGCCAATCCCCCGCTGGGCTGTCATCTCAAAAATCTCGTTTCCACTTTACAGAACTTAAAACCCAAGTGTGCCCTGCCTCGGTTTTTGAATTGCCCAACACTGAGAGCTTGCTTTCTCTTATTACCCGAATTGTTTCTGCTCTGGAGTCCCCGCAGGGCCCTAGGCCGCATCATATTATCTAATAGGCCCAGAGTCAGCTTTGAGGAGGAAGCAATGGAGGGACCTCATTCTTGGGGTTCTCACAGAGCTTGTGGTGAGCTTCCCTGCATGTGAAGTTGGAAACTCAAATCATGGGGGCCAAATGGAAAAAACAGAGGCCTGAACTGGGCTGAACGCCAGCCCCCGTTTTGGTCACATTCTTCTCAATTAGTTTTCCCAGGACCACAGTCTCGGGCTGTCCTTCCATGGAAGTTGAGGCTTCCATGGCAGGAGTAGAGGGTTGCTTTATTTTGTTTTGGGGGAAACAAGACCTCTTAACTGAAAAATCTGACTATTTCTGTTAAAAACAGGAAGCTGTGGGGGGGAGGGGGTTGGTGGAAAGGAGGAAGAAAAGAAGGGTGAGTATAGGGAGGGGTGGGAAGACGGGAGGGAGAAAACCACAAGCAGAGGAACCGAGGCTCTCATGCCCCTTGTGGCGTGAAACTGCCTCCAGAGGTGACCTTGGAAATGTCTCCCATTTCCGCCAAGCTTGCTATGACTCGCTTGGGATGTCAACACAGCTCTGGCCACTTCCCCACCCACCCAGAGCCAGGGTCCTGATTGTTGTCAGAGAACATTTCAAAGCACAGATCTGATCATTCATTTTCGACTTAGTTCCTCAGCGATTTCAGCGTGTATGCTGCCAAAGTGACCACAGCTCCACAGCTATTGACTGAGCTCTTCGTGAGGATGGGCCAAACATTGCTAAGTGTAGGACTTTAAACCCAAATACAGAGTCCTCCCATTGCTACCCTGCTGATGGCCTGGAGCAGTGTTTCTCGAACTGGGAGTAGCATGTATTCTCCGGGATCTGTGATCCTTTCATTTAGGAAAGAGTCTCTACATTATTTTAAGGTTGAGATACCCTGTCCATCTGAAAAAGGTTAAGCTTCATAATTCCAGAGACCCATCTGAAGCCCTTTCTGGTCTTATCTTTGGAACTCCTCTGACATGATGCCGTCATTTCAGCCACACTCGGCTATACCCAATTGTTTGTGAGACAGAGGCCTATAAGCATTCTGATTCCTTTACCTTAAACAGCCTTTCCTTTCTGCTTTTTCTTCCCCATCATCATTCCTACTTCTGTAACCAGTAAACGACGCATCCTTCCTGACCCAACTCAAGTGGTCCCTTTCCTTTGAAGCCTACCCTGTTCCACTTTGGGCCGAGTAATTATTTGCTTCTCTCTCCTCCGTGTCACGTTTTAGAAACCACTGTTACAGCTTCATCACACCGTACATCTCTCTCTTCCTGGCTGATATGTGAGCTCCTCAAGAGCAAGAACCCTACTTCTTTTTGTCCCCATAGCACAGGGCTCAGCACATAGTTGCAACTTATCAGATGTCTGTTGAATAAATGAGTGAGATGATCTCAAATTAGTTCAGCACCGGAAACCACCTGGCATGCACAGCTGTCTGTCCCAGGCTCCTGCTCGGCTGATGAAAACAACTTCCTTGACAATCAGGACCCCTGAACGTAGACACTAAATCCCGTAGAATGCCACGTGAGGAAGGAGGACTGCGCTTAGGAAGTCTCTTTTATATCACCATTAACTTCTCAGTTTTGTTTTAAACCCTCCCAGCCCATCTCTCTGTCTAAATATGAACCATCTATGCCGCAGGGTTAGATGTTCATGGAGGCCCGTGAGGTCATGCATTCTTTTTTGGACCAGGCACTTTATGCTCCAGTGGCGTAGCTCCCTGAACATCTAAGGGATCTCACTCTGGGGGTCTAAGGACCCCTGAGAGTCCCCGAGACCCTTTCACAGGTTCTATGAGGTCTTTTCTCTCCCAACTATGTATCTGTGTGAGGCTGGATTTTCCTCCATACGCTTCAACCAAAACAATGTATTATAGCAGATGGAAATACGAGAATCTTCTGTTCAGACTTTAAAAAGATTTGCCAAAGTGTAAAATAGTGTTACTCCTCTCATGATTTTTTTGGAAAATAAACTTATTTTTCATAAAAGTATGTCATTTAGGTTCGCATGTAGTGGGTTTACTACTGTATTTTAAAATTTACACACATTTTAAGTTTCCTGTTTTCATTTCTAATATGGTAAATCCTGATGTGGTAAATACAAAACATTCTTTGGGGTTTTCAGTAAACTTTTTGAAGAGTATAAAGCAGTCTTCAGATTAAAGTGTTGTTGGAGACCCATTGCATTAGACTATATTATGCCTCTAGGTCTTTGTCTGTGCTGTATCCCCAGCCTAGAATATAGTTTCTGCTTCCACGTTAGTCTGGAAAATACTTCCATAACTAAATATTTCCTTGGTTTTCCTCTTCTCTGGAGTCATTCCTTCCATCTTATATATACTATTATATACTGAAAACATTTCTCTTATTTCGTTTGTCATATCTCTGCATTGTTTAGGCATCTGCCTCCCTGACAAAACCACAAGCTTTCTAAAAGCAGGAACTCTAACTAATTAATATCTCATGATTTCCAGTGCTCAGTACGGAGAACATGATCTATAAATATTTGTTGAATGAATGGACTAAAATAAGGAGGCCTGAGTTTTAGTTCCAATTCTGCCTCTAACTAGCAATGTGACTTTGGGCAAGTCACTTGACCTCTCTGACACTCAGTTTCCTTGTTGGTGAAATGGGAAAACTTAGACTACATGATCTTTCAGGTCCCTTCTCACTTTGACATTGATATCTAAGCTGAATAGTAGGTGCATGATGGCTCAGAGTTAATATTGGTATGAATCCCATACAAAAAGAGTTGACATTCACCATAGTCAATAACGGCAAATGTATTGGGATCATCCTTCTTTTCTTCCAACAAATTGAAAAATGGCAATTCTTGCCTGTTTTGGTTCTGAGTCTTCCCTGGGTGTGGAGCAACATGAGCCCAGCTAATGATTCTGGATTTAGCTGAGCTCTTCCATATATTTACTGTGGCATGTTTGACCTTTAGATCTTAGCACCTCCTACCTCGCCTCTTCAGTAGTGAGAAAACCCCTTCTCTTGCGGGTGGTGTGTAAAGAAGAGTAAGAGCCCACAAGCTTTGTTCAAACAAAGATTTCATTCCCTTACCTTCCAAGAGCTGTCAGAGGCCCTTATCAGAGTGGACAGTAGGTCTTGGAGAATGACCATTTTTTGTTTTAGAACCAGCTCCCTCTGTAGGGCCTCCTGGGGGGGCAAAAATGCAAGAAGGCATGATTAATCTGGATGAGAAGAGAGCAAATGGGTGAAGGAGCTGAGGGGAGAGTTCACATGTTACTTACTTTGAGGTACTCAGAAAGCTGGATGATTTCCTAGAGAGAAAGAAAAAGGGTATTCAAGAAGACTCTAGGTCCCCTGAAATTCTTGAACATGCAACGAGAGCCGAGACTGGCTTGTGTCAAGTAACTTTTCTTCCTTGACTCAGACAGAGTCCCTCCAGGTCCTCCTGTCTGTGCTCATCCAGGAAGAAAGTGCCCCTCCATCCCAGCTGTGTTTACCATAGAATTCCAGTATGTCAGAGCTTAGAGGAGCTGAGATACCCTTTGAGTCAACCCCTTCAACGCGAGGATTTTCTTACCTTATCTAGAACTGCAACTCCATAAGGAGAGAAGAAAATAAAAACAGAAATGACACTCGATCAAAGAAACAAGCACATCAGGAGATGGCGGGTGGATTCCTTCTCTGATCTCTTCTGAAGAGCCAATAGGGTGGGGAAGGCCTTCCTTTCTCTCAACTAAGGTGGATGTGGAAGTTTGCTGTGTTCCTTCTCCACATACTGGGTGAGGATTCAAGCAAAGCTTAGAAGAGAGGAGTGGATGGTATGGAAGGAAGCTGGGGGCAAGGACATGGAAGGTACTCACTTGGTCTGCTGACTGGCATCATTCTTAATTGCTGGCTGGGCTGTTTCTGCCTTTGTCTGGGTGCCTGAGTGATAGAGGATAAGGTGATTCAGAACCCATGGAGGAGGAAGTGGGAAGGCACAGGGACTCTCCACTGTCAGCAAGCTGAGCCTGCTGTGGCCAGATTCTCTGCAGGCCCCAGTGAGGTGGGGGAGGCTCTGCTCTTACCACGGTGGTGTTTGGGTGGTTTTTTGGCGGGATAATCCTTCAGTGAAAGGTCCTCAGCCTGGGAGGGCTGGCTGGCCAAATCCCTCCAGGGGCCTGAGGGAAGGTGATGCTGGCTTGGAAAGACCTCAGAGCTGGTCCCTGACACCTGGAAAACAAGTAGGGGATGCGGAAAGCCTAGAGCCTCTTAGAGCATCATTCTCCAGCTGACCGCAGAAAAGTGAACCAGTGATCAAGTTTCAGGTCCAGAAAACCAAGGTAACCCATTCAAAACTTAAAAACTACAAAGTTGTCCCTGCTCCTGGCCTTCCTCAGCTGTGGGAGGAATGGTCCTTCCCATGCCAGGCAAATGGGGAGCTGGGCTTATCTCTCCTTACTTTCTCTAGAACCCCTGACTTATCTTATTTGGTTTCAGCCACCTATGCTGCCAGCATGGTGATGTGGAAAGAGAACTGGCCTGAGAGTGAAGGCATCTAGGGTCAGACCCTGCCTTTTCTACTAGGTCTCATCTCCTATCTGTGCAATGAGTCTGTGTGATGTAGATGATCTCTGAGGTCCCTTCCATGTTTGAGAGGTGGCTTCCTTCCTCTCAGTCATGGCTGGAATACTGCTGAGGTTTTGTGAGAAGACAGTAGAGCAGGAATGTGTAGGGAGGGGTATAGTAGTAGTTGTCACAATCTAGTCGGCTCTTTTTATATATTCTTCATGCAAACTCAAAAATTCTATGGTTGTAACAGAACACCAAAAGGCTAAGGGGTGCCTGTGGTATCCAATCATGCAGACCGACTCGAGCTCAGTAAAACTTCGATAACTGACAGGCTTAGGCAAAGTTCTTTAGTTAAATGTGTTTTTGCACTTTTTTCTCCTTAAAAAAATTCTTTTTAAACAAAAAGCATTCAGAAGTCTTCTCGCCTTAGAAGGTAAACAGTTGGTTTTATTTTACAATCGGGCTCAAGGATCGTTTTTCTGAGCAGCACCTTCTATTACTGATAACAGATCCACTAATTAAGAAGCCCGACTGAGGGATCCCTGGGTGGTGCAGCGGTTTGGCGCCTGCCTTTGGCCCAGGGCGCGATCCTGGAGACCCGGGATCGAATCCCACATCAGGCTCCCGGTGCATGGAGCCTGCTTCTCCCTCTGCCTGTGTCTCTGCCTCTCTCTCTCTCTCTCTCTCTCTGTGACTATCATAAATAAATAAAAATTAAAAAAAAAAAAAAAAAAAAAAAAAAAAGAAGCCCGACTGAACTTCTACTCTGGGTGCGGAACCAGGCCAGGCACTTCCAGGGAATACAGCGGACCCATCCCTGCTGTCAGCATACTCATAACATGGGTAGGAAGACACAGATGGTTTGCTGGCTTAGATCCTCTCAGCACACCCTGATTTTTGCCAGCACTGCTCCTTCCCAGGCCAGAACGATGGGTTCTCTAAGTATTATTACACAATCTTAGAGGATTTATAACCTCATAAGGACCACAGAGTGCAGAGGTGGCCTGGAGAAGCCAGGGAAAGCTTACTGGACCAGACAAGACCTTCGCTGCATGAATTTAGTACAAACGGAATGGTCCAAGTAACAGAGAAAAGGTAGGTGGGTACAATAGTCTCACAGAAGAGGAGAGGAGAGGGTGTGTGTGTGTGTACTCCTGAGAGTATCAAGAAGATAGGCCTGTGTACCTGGCACACAGTAAGCACTCAGTATTTGTTGTGATGGTGATGAGAAGAAATGCTCTAGAACATATGTATAGACTGCCTAAATTTGAACTGATAACTAAGAATTAGCAATGGGATTGCTTTTACGTTTTTTTTCTTCCTTAAAAGGCCAGTGCAAAAACAACAAAAAAGAGCTAAACAAACAAAAACCCAAACAACAAAAACCTCTGAATGAGTAAGTGGGTAAGGGAGATGCTCTATGACTGAGGAAGAAGGAGCTTAATTTAAATCACTTTTTGGTGAGTCTGAGCCCAATCATCTGCCTTAGTACCCCTGCCTCCATCCAGAGTAGCGTGTCCCTTGACATGACCCACCTGCTGCCGGGGGGAAGAGATCCTGTTGGCCCAAGACAAGGGTTCCTTGAGGTCAGTTGGCTGGCCTGGCCTCCTGGAGGGACCTCGCTCCTTGGCCCTGGGGCTCTGGGCCTTGCCTGTCTCCTCCACCTCCAGGTCCCTCCTCCTGAAGAACTCCCGTTGTCGTGCACTCTGGAGCTGCTCTCTCTGCTGGGTCCTCAGTGCCTTCCCCACCCGGCGGCAAGTGGTCACATTGGGGCGGCAACGACGGCTCTCACGGATTTCCTGCCGGCGTTCACACTTGGCCTCATAGCTCTCAGCCCCCCGGGCCAAGCCAGGGGAAGGCCTGGGGTCTGGGCTGATCATGATGACCTCCTGAGCACCTGTTGTGCTTGGCTTCCAGTTCCTGGAATAGCTGCCTGGGTCTGCCAAATGCCAAGAGGGAGGAGAAGGGGAGGGGTCAGGAGATGGGCAGAAAAATGACTATCTCCCTGGACCAGGGGGCAGAAATAGCACAATGTCTCAGTTGAAAACTGAGGAGGTGATGGTGTTGAACTTGGAGCAGGACTCCTAGGTCCAGGCTCCATACTAATTTTTGCTTTCCTCTGGCCTACGTTCCCCCTCTGCAAAGTGGGAAGATCTCTTTGCACTGCCACTCTTCCTTGATCTCACCTTCCTTGATCTCACCCTGTTTCTAAGTCAGGGGAACCTGAGAAACGATTGATAAAAATTGTCAGGAGCATATAGCATTTTGGATGGCAGATAGGGATGTGTTCATTTTCCAGAGACTTCTAGAGAACAGGTAAACTGGCTCTCTCTTCTCCAATCTAAAAGGAAGGCCCGCATCTTTCCTGCTCTCTTGACCCAAGCTGAAATAGCTGAGTGACTCTTTTCTCAAGGCCTGGAATAATAACCAGACCCCCCCCCCCCCAAAATTGGGGCCAGTCCTGTGACTACCACCCACTGCTGTCTTCTTAACCCTTAGCAACTAGCTTCTGAGCCCAGACCTGGGCATGGTTTAGGAGGAAAAGCTCACACTAATTCCTCCGGTCATGGAGTCCTGACGTTGGTCCATTGGTATCCACTCCTGTCCCAGGATTGGGATCTGACCCTCAGGAGCACATCAACTCAAACCAATATTGGCTGAGTACCTGCCATCTGTGCAGTGTTGACTGAAACCCATTTCACAGCTTCTAGCTCAATAACACTCCAAGCTAAAGGTTTCATGTTTTAGAATCTCCTCCCTGCTAGGGCTACGTAGGCTGCTAGGTCTGCTCTCCTTAGCCCAAATACAAATCATACCATCAAAACCAGCAACCACATGAATGATACCTCAATAAGGCTATTATAAACAAATGAAAAAAATGAAACAGTAACCACAAGTCCCCAGGGAACCAGGCGTGGTGTAGAAGCCGTACTTGCTGCCTGTTTAGATAATCTTACCTGGTATTCACATAACCCCAACTCTAACTTCTTCTTCTTTCTCTATGCTTTCTCCCTCTTTCCCATTCTCCCTCACCTACCTTCTGCAAATTTGTTTGGGGCTGGATGTGGCTGAGCCAGATCCTGAACACAGGAAATTCTGTGCCCTGTTTCCACTGACCATTGGAGCTAGCCCAGTGGAGGACGAAGGAAGAGGGACTCCCCCTTCCAGCTTCTGTTTCTCCTTTCTGTCCTACAATGTCACTACCCACTGCCCACAGAACCTCGTTCCTGGATAGGTCAGAAAGGGCATCTCAGCTTCATTGACCAGCAAGTAATTGCCAGCTCTGGCCCCTTGAGTTTATTTATAGGCCAAACAGACTCAACAGGTAGCAGCCTTTTTGTCCTTTCATTGGAACTTTGCTGCCCATCTGGCTCAGTCCAGAATTCTCTGCAGGATTCCTGCTATCTCTCTGATCAGACCACTCATTCCCTGGGGTCATTTGTGGGTGGGGCAATCTTACTCCAGGAGAGGGGTCCTATAAGGTCAAGCCAGGCATGCTCTCAAAGAGGCTTAGTGGGGGATACTCTGGTATGGGGCAGTGCAGACCCCAGGCAGAACTGTGAGGCTGCAGGGTACTTGGGTGACTCAGTGGCTGAAAGTCTGCCTTTGGCTCAGGTCATGATGCCGGGGTCCTGGGATCGAGTCCTGCATCAGGTTCCCTGTAGGGAGCCTGCTTCTCCCCCTGCCTGTGTCTCTGACTCTCTCTGTGGTCTCTCATGAATAAATAAATAAAATCTTAAAAAGAAAGAAGAAGAAAAGAAAGAAAGAAAGAAAGAAAGAAAGAAAGAACAAAGAAAGAAAGAAAAGAAAGAAAGAAAGAAAGAAAGAAAGAAAAGAAAGAAAGAAAAAAAAGAGAAAGAAAGAAAGAAAGAAAGAAAGAAAGAAGAAAGAAAGAAAGAAAAGAAGAAAGAAGAAAAGAAAGAAAGAAAGAAGGAAACTGTTGATGTTGTGGATGCTTGTTCTCTACTCCATCCCTGGGAGGTAGATGATGCATCCCCCCCTTTCTTTAGGCTTTTCTCCTCATTCTACTCTGTTACGGTTCCCTGACTTCCCACCTGCCACTTCTGTTATTTAAAAACAGAACAGGATGCAAAAGACCCATTCATATGAGTTGTAAATGACTGAATGGAGGAGACTCGGGATTATTACAGGTGAATCCCATGTCCAGAATCTACCCTTCTAGGAGCCTAAGCCGTAGCTCCTGGCTAATTCTACCTTAGATGGGGGGAAGCGGAGAGAGCCCTCGCTCCTGGCTGTGTGGGTTCATATCCTGGCTCTGTCATCTACTACCTTTTTTGCTTTTAAGTGCCTCTAAGCCTTAGTTTTTTTCATTTATAAAACGAGACCCCAACCTCCCTTGTAAGTTTATAAGAATTAAAGGAAGAAAACGCACATCAAGCATCTGGCACATACACACACAATAAATGTCAGCTTTTTTACAATACTGAAGTAGGATTATTACTACCCCTGGTCTTGCTGATCTTCGGCTACCAAAGACTTGGTGCTGTTAAGCCCAAGCCTTCAGCTGGACCAGCACCCCCAAGATCAAGAATGCCTCATCCTTCTGTTCCCCACCCTTTTCTGTTACTACACGGAGAGGATGTGGCCTCATGTGGATCGTATTTACTGCTTCGGTTCGTCTGACCTCTGGATGTGGGCTACAAGGACTTGTCCTTGAGCTGGACACAACCGCCATGTCAAATAGGCCCGGCAGAAAAGCAAAGAAGAGGTGGGGAGAAGAGCCGGTGTCCAGCCTGTCTGCATCCCACCATTAAAACGTGGGCCCCAGGTAATCCTAGGGCTTTGTAGAGGGGGCAAAGCCTGTGATTATGGAGAATCCTCCTACCTTCCTGAGGGGGGAAAAGCGCCGTGGGGGAGGAGATGGAGCCTGAGATGAGGTCTCCCCAGACTGCCTGACCCTGGCCAGTGCACCAGTCTGCAAGACACATGCCAGTGGCTTTGCTCTGCTTCCTAAGGGGCAAACACTGGGACCTGTTGCCCAAGTGGGGACTTGCCGTCCAAAGGGCTCCTTACAGAAGGGAGCATTCGCAGACCCCCAGGGCCTGACACCCGGTAGGATTAGGTGCACACAGCTGAGTGGAATCACATCCAGCTTTCGGGGGTGTCTTGACTGTTCTGATTTGCTTCAACACAAGAAGCCATGTGGCATGGTTGACTGACAGGGATGGGCTGTAGAAGAAAAGGGAACTAGTCCCTGTGTGGTTCAAAGAAAGGTCACTGGGCCACTGCCCCAGGCTTTCTGGCAGCTGGCAGCATGACAGGGCCCATTTGAGCTTGGGGAGGAGGGGTGATCTTGGCTCAGGGCGTAGTGGCCTCAGGGAGAGGTCAGGGTGCTGCCCTCACCTGACAGTGGTTTGTCGCTGCCTTTCCAAGTCTGCTCCTACTTCCTGGCTGTGTGTGCAATGAATGTCTTCCTGTATAGGTCCTGGCCGTCCTGGTGCAGAGCTCCCAGTGTGAGCCCAGGAGAGAAGGGCCGGCAGGCACCTGGGCTGTGGAAAGGCAGCTTATTGTTTTGGGGACTCCTGCTTTGAGGGGAACTATAAAGAGCATTTAACTCATGCCCTAGTACTGGGTAGCTGGGACGCTAAGTCATTTGACTCACCTCCTAATACAATCTGAAGGACGGAGCAGAGGAGCGTTTCAAAGATCTACCCCTATGCCATGGCTAGTGCCTCCGGGAGCCAGCCAGGATGCCTTCCTGCTTACCCAACCCCAAACACTCTTAAACTAATCCATCTGCTTCCGTGTCTCCCCCTCTGAGCCTAGGGAAGCTTGGATGACCGAGCATCTTCCCCACCCCAGAGTCAGAGGTCCCCAATCTGGACACAAAAGCATCCTCCCTTCTCAGTTACCTTGGGCCCAGGCTCCAAACCAAGCAGCTCAGGAAAGCATTCCAGCTCCTGGGCAGATCTTGGCTCTGGTCTCAGATGGGGCAGGACAGCAGCTGAGTAAAATGCAAGCTCCTCAATCCATGGCTCTGGGCCCCCCTTAGCATTTCCCTTCTTGGGTACCGTCTTTCTTTTTGCACGGCAGCCTTGCTTGAAACAGGGAAACAGACAAAGCACAGTGCTAGCTCACCCCAGTTCCTCTCTCTTGCTCTCGGGTTACAATCTGAGTGGGGCCCCCGAGCCCTTGAGGCCTCTGGGGCTGGGCACAGGGAGCTCCTCCCATCTTTGGGCACCCACCAGCCACCCTTTCTCTGGCTAGTGCATTGGTGTGAGCTCTCAGTTGGTTGCAAATCAACGATCCCTTTCTAAAAGTAGACAAGGATGGGACTCTGGGTCACATCCAAACCTTGCAGTTTCTATGGGGAGGCAAACAGCTTTTTGACCATAGAAGAGACGTTCCCAGCATAGGTTTTCATGTATATCAGGTAGCTGTCTCTGTAAAGATTTTCTCTTTCCTCTGGTTACCTCTTCCCCAATCCCAAAGAGTTGTAAGGAGTTTCTGCTCTCTGAAGTACCCGGTGTCTTTTTCAGAATTCTGGAATGAGGCCAGCTCTGACTTTGCTCCTTTCTGAAGTAGTGCGGGGTAGGGGGTGTATGAAAAGGTGGTGGATGGATGGCAAGGGAATGAAAGGAGCCATAGCAGCAGAATCTCATAAAAAGAATTTCCAATTGACAAGAAATTTGGGTAAAAACTAGAAAGAACCGATCTCTGTGCATTAAAAAGAAGCTATTACAAATGATACGTCAGGAAATGCATAAGAAGGTGGAGGGGAAATTGCATTAGGACAAGTTAACTAAATAGCTTTGTAACCATGTGCAATCAGCTTGGTCTGTATGGTCCACTCAATACAGCTTCTGTGAATCCTACGTCTTGGCACATGTGAAGGCTATGACGGGACTTTTAAACAGTTGTGATAACGTGTATTTATTGACCTGTGGGAAGTATGTCACAATCTTCTCCAGTGCCTACTCCTTCCCCCGTTCTTTGAGGAGGAAGAAGACAAGGAGTAGGCAAGGGAAAAGCACAGAGGATGGATTCTCAGGCATTAGAGCCGAAGGCAAACAACATTCCTTCAGGATGAGAGACAAGAGCTCAAGATCCTGGAGCCTGACATACGGAGGCGAGAATCAGCAGAGGATAGAGACGCTGGGGAGTCCAACAGAGCAGAATAAGAAATTTTATTGGCACAGAAGAGAGAGAAGGTTCTGGTAGCTTAGGACACTGGAGTATAGAGATCATAACAGGAATTCCTATCGACCAACTTTTTGGACTCCATTAAAAATCAGAAAGGGGACGCCTCGGTGACTCAGCGGTTGAGTGTCTGCCTTCAGCTCAACGCCTGATCCTGGGGTCCTGGGATCGAGTCCCGCATGGGGCTCCCTGCAGGGAGCCTTCTTCTCCCTCTGCCTATGCCTCTCTCATGAATAATAAATGAAAACTTAAAAAAAAAATCAGAAAGAAGGGGCCTGGATGGCTCAGTGAGTTAAGCAGCTGCCTTCAGTTTGGGTCCTGATCTCAGGGTCCTGGAATCAAGCCCCACATCAGGCTCCCTGCTGAGTAGGGAGTCTGCTTCTTCCCTCTCCCTCTGCCTCCTCTACCCTGGTTATGTGCTCTCTCTCATGTGCTCTGTCTCTCTCTCTTTCAAATAAATAAAATCTTTTAAAAAGAATCAGAAAGAAACGTGTATGAAGATCAAAATCCCTTTTAGGGCAACATACTCAATGGGATACCACCCAATGATCTAGTGAAAGGTAAAAATGATTGCTTTTGTCTTCAGCCAAGAATTCTGAGAGCCTAAACAACACTAACTGTATTCACTACACTCTAATTCTGGAGATATTTGCTCCCTAGTAAAATTAGCTCATTTAATAGTGTTATCTTCTTTCTGAAACTGGCAATTTTCCTTCCTGGTTTAAACTGTCATTCCTTACCACAGCCTTGGTTAAACTGTCCCAAGTTATTTCATAGATGTCCTCCACATTCCACACTGAAATATCTTCCAGAGCCTTTTCTATATGTTTTTCATATTTCTATACTTACCTTACTTACCTTTAAAAAAATTTTTTTTTACATAAACTCTACACTCAGCATGGGGCTCAAACTCATGACCCTGAGGTCAAGCGTCACGCACTCTGCCGACTGAGCCAGCCAGACACCCTTCCTTTCTGATCTATTTTATATTCAGAACAATCTGTTGTTCATAACAGAGAATATTTAAATTGATGTAGTAATATTGAACCAAAACTGATCTCACCAAAGCCACTGACAGATTGCTGTCAGCCTGCTGTGCAGAGAGCATTTTAGGAGCACTCTCTGAAGACTGATAAGGCAAATTGATAGAAAGATGGGTCAAAAAACATTCAGATTTTCTTTTTTTCAGTTTGTAAAAATTCTAATATGATACCATTAGAATAACTTTATTTATTTATTTATTTATTTATTTATTTATTTATTTATTTATTTATTTATTTATTATTTATAAAGTAGGTTCCACACTCAGCAGGGAGCCTGACATGGAGCTTGAACTCCTGAGATCAAGACTTGAGCTGAGATCAAGAGTCAAGGATGCTTAACTGACTGAGCCACGCAGGTGCCCGTTTTATAGTTTTTTTTTTTAAATTACTCTCAAAGTAGAAAACAAACATCTTAATCTTACTCCCAAACGCAAATTTCATCTTTTTCACATTCCCTCCTAGTTTTTGTCTATATATACACCTTTTTAAAAAACGTATTTTAAGTGTAGTGAACCTATAATTATGCGTTTGTTTTTCCACTTGATACTATCTTTTTTTTTTCAGAGTTTTAGTTCTTTTTTGGCATTTTTTTTTTGGCATTTTTACCTTTTAGTGTCATCATATATTCCATAATGTTAAAGTACCACAATCTGTTTAATAATTTCCTTATTATTGAACAATAGCCATGTCAGGCTGACATTGCTTAGGATAATTATTAACCCCTGGTAAATACAATTTAATAGCCATAGAAAAATGAGCCTGAGTTATCATAACTTTCTGTAATTGCAATCATTAATTTAGAGCTGTGATAACTTTCGACCTTATAACAAGATTACTTTGTATATCACATCTTGGCACCTGCTTTTTAGGGCCCGTTGCTCAGTGGGAAGCATACTGCCTGAGTAGCAGCCTGGGGCGGAAGATCAGCAGGACCTCTCAGAAGTAGGGCTGCCTGGATTGGTAGCCTGGGTTTACCATTTGCTTCCTGTTTCGGCTTAGTAAATTAACCATCTTTGCATCTCTGGTTCCTCCTCTGTAAGATGGCAATAATGATCATACCTACTTGATGTGATTAATTTAGTATAACATTTAGGATGCGCTCAATAAACTAGCTGTCACTACTGTCATAGTAACATCTGCAATTTGGAGCATCTGCCCTTGTGACTTATCAGTGGTTATGACTAAACAGACTCTCGCTCAGACCTGCAGTTGTATGGAAATGAAGTAGTTCGGGCTGCAACAGTGTGTTTTATCTGATACCATTTCATAAGTATATCCAGAGACTAAAAAAAACATTTAAAAATAATCACTTTGAAAATTAATAAACATAAGGAACTTCTCCATCCATGGAATGATGGGAAAAGTTAAAATATGTAAGTTTTTTTAAAAAAGATTTATTTATTCCATGAGAGACACAGAATGAGAGAGAGAGAGAGAGAGGGAGAGGGAGAGGGAGAGGCAGAGACACAGGCAGAAGGAGAAGCAGCTCCCCGCAGGGAGCCTGATGCGGGATGAGCCTGATCCCAGGATCACACCTTGAGCGGAAGGCAGAGGCTCAAACGCTGAATCACACAGGTATCCCAAATATGTAAGTTTTTAAAACTCACCCAACTCAAGTCAACTGACGATGTTCTTTTACAAATATATATATATATATATATATATATATATCACACAATTGCATATGGAAGAAAAACACTTGATGTGCTTCACAGCGGTCCTTCAAATAAATGTCTTGTAGACCATTTTATTTTATATCAGACCAAAGAAAATGTGTTCTGCAATAAATGGGAACACAATAGCACCTACCATCATAGGGCTGTCTTGAGGATTCAATGAGTTTATATTCATGCAATAGAATAGTGCCTGAACATAGTAAGTCCTATGTTTGTTAATAAAGTGGAGTAAAAAACAAATTGTCCCCCATTGTAGGGAGTTTATTCTTAGATTCTGCATGATGTAGTTAATCAGTTGATTCATATGGAGATTATATAGAGAGATTTATTTTTATTTATATGGAGATTTTAGTCATTTCTAATTTTTTTAAATTTTATTTATTCATGAGTGACACACACACAGAGAAGCAGAGACATAGGCAGAGGGAGAAGCAAGCTCCATGCAGAGAGTCTGATGTGGGACTCAATCCCAGGACTCCAGGATCATGCCCTGAGCTGAAGGAAGATGCTCACCTGCTGAGCCACCCAGGTGTCCCTCATTTCTAATTTTTTAAACAGATTTTATTTACTTATTTATTTGACACACAGAGAGAAGTGGAGCACAAGCAGGGGGAGTGGCAGGCAGAGGGAGAGGGAGAAGCAGACTCCTTGCTGAGTAGGGAGCCCGACAAGGGACTTGATCCCAGGATCTTGGGACCAAGACTGGAGCCAAAGGCGGATGCCCAACTGACTGAGCCACCCAGGCACCCCTGTCATTTCTAATTTTTAACTTTACAAATAATACTGCAAATGAGCATCTTCAGGCAGGCAATTATGTGTGTGTGTTTTTTGTTTTGTTTTGTTTTTGTTTTTTTGTCTTTTGAAATACTTCCTGTAGGATAAAATCCAGGAGTGGGTATGCTGGAGCAGTTTCAAGAGGAAGCAGTTTAGTTCTGATGAGGAAGTTCTGCAGGAAGTGGGCAGGAAGGAACAGAGCTAGGATGTGGGTCACTGCTGGAGATGGCAAGGTTCTGAGAACCGCTGAGAGGTGAGGGACTCTCCCAACGACTAAGGTGCTATTGCTTGTAGGCAAAGACAGGGTGGTGGCGGGGAAAAGAATAATGGGCAGGAATCTGATGAAATGACTTTTAGATCCAGCTACACCTCTTCCTCAAAATGAAAAGTTGTTTTGTCCACCTGTTAAGCCTTTCCCAGTATTAGGGCCTAGGAGTCCTTTATTTCTCAAACATTAATCACATACCTTATTCATACCAAGATCTGTGTTCAGTATCAGGGATGCAACAATGAGTAAAAAGAAAATAAATACCTTCAAGTAGTTACAAAAGACCATTTTAAAGGTAGATTTAAAGCATAGTGAGCTAAAGTGATTGACAGATACAGAAATTATAGAGGCATGGGTGGGCGGTGGGAGAGCACCCATCCCAGCACTGTGGATAGGCCTGGGTGGAAGGAAGACACTTGTCCCTGAGGAGGTCAGGGCAGAGCTGAGTCTTGAAGGACAGGTAGGAGCTAAGCAGACAATAGGGAGAGTGAAGAGCAGTCTGGGCAGAGGAGATAGCATGGGCAAAGCCCTGGTGGGAATAAAAGGCTGCCTTCAGAGGACCGGCCATTCCTGGTCCTTGGGGAGTCAAAGGCAGGACAGGTGGTCTGAGACGTGGCGATGGAGGTAACCAAGGCCCTCGGACATCATTTTAAGAAGTTGGGTTTTCTTTATACCTTTTGGCTCTGCAAACATGCTCGTTTGCAGTGACCGCCTAGAATCTGCCTTGGTCTCCCCACTTCACATTGACCTTTCTTTCCCTCGGAGGCTCACAAGCACCCTGCTTTTAAGGGTGACCACTAGCTGTCGCTATTGAACAGATCTAGCTAAAAGCCAGTGGTTTAGGGCCTAGGCTGGCGGCTAGGGACCGGCGCCCTAAGCCTGATTCTCCGGGGTGAGGATGCGAACCGGCAGGAAGAAACCGCGGGCTCCAGGTCACCGGTCACCGGTGGGGGGGCTGCGGAAACCCTCGGGCTCCTGGCCCTGCGATAGCCTGTGCACCCTGCACTTCTATTGTCCCCCCCAGAGACTCCTATCTCCAAAGCCTCCCCAACTCAAACAGTTTGTTCATCTGGCACTTTTCTTTCTCTTTTTTTTTTAATTTTTAAATTTTTTTAAAGATTAATTAATTAATTAATTAATTAATTCATAGAAACACAGAGAGGGAGAGACACAGGCAGAGGGAGAAGCAGGCCCCATGCAGGGGGCCCAAGGTGGGACTCGATCCCAGGTCTCTAGCATCAGGCCCTGGGCTGAAGGCAGGTGCTAAACCACTGAGCCACCTGGGCTGCCCACCCCCCTTTTTTTTCTTTAAGAACTCATTTCCTAGCCACCCACTCCTTGATGAAGTGTTGGAATATAAGTGAGGTCCGGAGCCAACCACCAAGAAAGAATTCTTGAGCCGTCTTTGGTGCAAAATGGTGGTTTTAGTAAAGCGCAGGATTAGGACCCGTGGGCACCAAGAGCTACTGCCCCGGGCCTCTGAGGGTAGCTGATTGGATACCTGGGAGTTGGGAGGGGTCTGGGGAATTTTGGAAGCAAGGTTTCCAGAACCTTGAGGGGCCTAGCTATTGTTGGGAAAAAGTCACTTATTACCGTCTAATAAACCCTGAGTAATGAGACTCTTCAGATGTGTATCCTGGGCCGTGTGCTGGGGGATGATTGCCAGCAGGTATCTTGGGGGTTTAGAGATAAAGGAAATTTCTAAAGGAATTTTTATATGTTAAAGTAGACTTACAGGCTCCTGGGGGTTGGGCTAAGATTGCCTCGAGGCAGTTGAGTCCATAGAGGAAGGTCCCTCTGCCTGTTTCAGGGACTTGTGCATGTGCTGCCCTGGCTGGTGCCTGGTCCTCAGCTAGCCCCGTGTTCCCCCATCATCCTGTGGCTTTATTTATTTATTTATTTATTTATTTATTTATTTATTTATTTATGAGAGACACACAGAGAGAGAGAGAGAGAGAGGCAGAGACACAGGCAGAGGGAGAAGCAGGCTCCATGCAGGGAGCCTGACATGGGACTTGATCCCAGGACTCCAGGATCAGGCCCTGGGCAGAAGGCAGCGCTAAACCGCTGAGCCACCTGGGCTGCCCCATCCTGTGGCTTTACCTTTTGCTCTAGGTTCCTGTCCTCCTCACCCTATGTGTTCTGGATCCATATGGACCTAAATCTGCTTCTCCTGGCTTTTTTTTTTTTTTTTTTTTTAATTTTCCTGTAGGCATTAGCATCCTAAGTCCTGCTTTACCTTTTTGAAAATTCTTTCTTTTCTCATTGGCTCTGTCCCTGTCCCTGGTTCCCCCCTACCTCCTCCTTAAAAACTGGAGAATTTAGACACGTTCTAAGTCTAACTAGAGAACTTCTAACAGCTAGAGAAGTTACATTAAGAATTGCCTAGGGGGGAGCATGGAAGGGGTATCTTGATTTTCCTGAGCATTGTCCATGAACTGGTGACCCTGTGGTGCAGGATCTAAGAGTACTGAGATGTTGACAGGGAAGTGGAGTTGCTGGAGTCATCGTGAGACAGGATGAGCACCGCATCAAGGCGGGCAATGTGTTTTTCTGCTCCCTTGATACTGCAAATTAGTTTGGTTTGCATACTTCCCTGGAGAAATTAAGGGATACTTCCGGGACTTGATTAGCATATGTTCCCCAGTGCTCTAGGCTGGGCACTAATGAAGAAGAATGTGGGTCCTTGGCAAATTCTTCGGACAGCTGGCATTGTGGGGGGGGGGGTGAGGGGGTGGAGTGGGGGTGGGGAGGATGGATTCTATCCTACATGTGGCCCCCTGAAAGGTGAATGGGGGCTGACCCTGAACCACGGGTGCTTGCTGATGCTCTAACCTATGGCTGGCTAGAAGCATAACATACACTGACCTCTTTCTCTAACATGGCTTTAGAGCCATGGTCTCTGGCATGTCAGAGGAGTGACTGGATGTGGGGAGAAGACAGTACAATTTCTATTTATTTTTAATCTTGTCTTTTCATGATGTTTATTTTTGTATACACTTCATGTTAGTAAATATTACTGTGTATCTGTTAGAAATCTCTACGCCTAATCATTTTTTAATAATGAAGTATGTGATCAAAAGCTTTGGCAGCTACTACTCTGGAGAAATTTTTGAAGCTTGCCATGGACTCTGGGGGTGGGTTTGCAACACTGGCCTAGAGCGGTCCAGCCATGGAGAAAGGCCCAGCCTGGATGAACAGATGTGGTGGCGAGGTGGGAATTAACTGTCCCTGAGAGAGAACTCTCCAGGAACAGCAGATGGGATGACTCCCCTGTGCCAATGTGAGTCATTGCCTCTGAGGTCACCTCAGGGCTCCCTGCTACCTCTTGTCCAGGGTCTTCCATGACACTTTTTACTGGAGAGAGGGAATTGTAGTTTCTCAAAGTGAAGTTTGGAGAGGCGGGAGCCTAGGATGTTCTGCAGCATGGGGGTAGCTGGGACTAAATTAGGCCTTGCAGATGGTCAGTGGGACTGGGTCCTGTCATCATGGTCAGGAACCTGGCATCTTAGGAATGGTGTCCTTCCGCTCTGTGTATTTCTTTGCATTTGTCATGATTTACACTTGTGACAAACACTTCTGCTTGCCTAACAGAGCCCCAATTTCGTGGAGGGTGTGACAATGTGCTCAGCTGAAAGCTCCATTTCTCAACCTCTCCTGAGGGGATGGATGGTCACACGACAAGATGCGAGTTGAAGTCCTAGATGGGGCTTCCCAGTTTGTTCTATATCAGGGTGCAGATTCAGCTGCTGTGCATGCTTTGCCCTTCACGTTCCTCTTTTCCTTTCCTGAAACACAGCATGATGCTGAGGTAGACCAGCTGTCTTGTACTCCACGGTGATGAGGAGGAGGATGGTTAGTTGAGTGGAAAGACAGAAGTTAACCTGGCTTCCTGACACCCTGGTCTGCTCCTCCCAGACTTTTTGTTATGGGAGGAGAAGTAATTTCTACTTGATTGAGCCACTGTCAGTGGGGTTTTCTGCTACTCCCAGGGGAATGCTGTGCTAGCGAACACGAAAGTCGATTTCAGGACTCGCACACAGGTAAGGCCATGGACGTCATGCAAAATGCTGACACCCTGAGAATCCAGAATGTGGGCATCCTCTGTCTTTGGGAGCCCTTGTTCCCCTAGCTTGCCCAGCAATGGTAGAAAGAAGCTGCCTGTTACTTTCAAGTCCTTGGAGGAGAGAAGCATTTGATCTGGGCCTTTAAGAATAACTAATTCTGTCAAGAATGTGGAATTGGAAAGTCAGGGTGGTGTGCTGGAGCAGGCTGTACAGGTTTGAAAGAGCTGATGGTGCCGTTTCTCTTCTATTACACATTCAGTGATGTGACCTGGTGGCTTGAAATCGACCACAGTGAGAGCATTTACATCGAGGAAGCAGGCAAATATTACAAATTAGGGCTTTTCTCTCTCTCTCTCTCTCTCTCTCTCTTTCTGGTCAGCCAGTTGTTAAACATTTACCAACACACCCTTGGAAAGACCAAAGGTTTAGTTTATTCGTTACCTAAATATTGTTACACACCTTCTCTTGCTTTCCCCATAGGTGAACAGAATCAGGGAGCAGCTGATTTATACTAAACATAGGCTGAAGTCTTAATGTGTCTTTAAGTCTAAAGAGAACCCTAAAAGTTCAGGTTGAAGGCAAAACTAATTGGAAGCTGACTCTGGCTGTAAATTTGTCATTTAGTCCCGCTCCTGTCTCAGCAGTTACCTCCTTTTCTCCTGATCAGCCTCCTGCCCTCATCCTGTTGCAAGCCTGGCTTCTTGCCCCATCTGTGTCGTGTGCAGAACATGGGACTGGCACAGCAGTTATCACCTACATCCAGACACTTCATGATCTCTGATCCAGCACTAGCAATGCATGTGTGTTAGTCAGAATGCCATATAGTCAGAAATCTAACTTCACTTTTTGGGTCTATTTTCTTTCTTTTCTTTTTTTCTTTTTCTTCTTTTTTTTCTTTTCTTTTCTTTTCTTTCTTTTCTTTTCTTTTCTTTTCTTTTCTTTCTTTCTTTCTTTCTTTCTTTCTTTCTTTCTTTCTTTCTTTCTTTCTTTCTTTCTTCTTTCTTTCTTTCTTTCTTTCCTTCTTTCTTTCAAGATTTTATTTATTTGAGAGAGAGAGAGAGCAAGAGAAAGCATGAGCAGGGGAGAGGGAGAAGCAGACTTCCCACTGAGCAGGGAGCCCAACATGGGGCTCTATCCCAGGACCCCGGGATCATGACCTGGGCTGAAGGCAGACACTTAACTGACTGAGCCACCCATGCACCCCTTGGGTCTATTTACTTGCACCTAGGTGCAGTCAGGTCTTTCTTGCTCCCTAGCACTGAGCATAGTCTGGAGAGAATCTCTTTCTAAGAAAAGCCCAGCTATACTCACCCTCAGATCTAGCTCCTTGTCCATGTGGCTGGCAGGCTTAATGGATTCCAGTCTGTTCTGCTGCCTGGACGTTTAGAGTAAGAGATGGGAAAAGGAAATTTCCCTTGCATTTCCAAGCCCATGTCTTGTGTCCTAGTATCTCTTCCCATGGAAGCCCTACATTTTGGGATGTTGCGTTCATGCTGGATATATCCCATCTGTGCCCCCAGAACACTCTCCATTCTTTCCTACCCTGCTGTCCATGAGGAAGCTGACCTGTGTGGTTTATATGAATCTGCTCCCTTGTCCCTCTGTTTAGATAATAGAAAATATTAGCAAGAAATTGAAGGGAGGGAGGAGAGTGAGGCTGGGTGTTTATTCCCCAAGATCCCTCCTACATGGTCCTAGGTGGGCTAGTGGCATCCCATAACTGAATATCATAGCTCCTGTTCTGTGATGCTTTCCAAATAGTTTCTATCTCTGGGTTCTCATAACCATTCTTTTTGTCCCTGAGGTGGGACTAGCCTCGAGATACTACCTTATGTGATTGCCCAATAACCTTATCCACACTTTGAATAAATAATCCCCTTTTTAAATAAAGTCTACTAAAATGATCTAATTTGCCATCTCTGACCTGTTCAGGAGCTAACCAATATAGGGCTTTGCTCATTTGTTAATATAGTTGATTTCTGTTTCCTGTTTGGTTGTAGTCAGGTGATGCCTGACACATGCTTGATAAATGTTTGTTGAATGAATAAATGACTAAATGTGTAAGTGGGAGGATTAAGCTCCATCCCCTTCTCTCCAGACTTCTAATATACCATTGAAAGCTCACATGTAAAGTATAGATGCTTGATGCAGCCTGAGCTCAATAAACATGTGTAGGTTCTCTGGCTCCAGTTAACAGGGATTTCCACATCCATGGGTTTGCCCTAATGATTTATACCCACCCAGGTGTTCTCCTTCCCAGAGAAGCAATGTAAAATAATATAAAGAGTATCTGAAATATATAATAAGGTATGGACATGATGTCCACTAAATGAAGAGTAGGGTGATTTCTTTAACTCAAGAACAGAAAAGTTTCCGACCACAAAATACGAAATGAACACTGAAAATTTTCACTTGTATAGATCATGGTTTTAAAGGAGCCATACTGAATGAACTGAACTTAGAGCTACTAATTATGAATTTATAAAGTTGATATGACCTTTATTATAATTAATATTGTATTAATCATAATATTATATATGAGGTAAATTTGATAGAACTATTTTTTAATCGTACCTCTGGTTACTATCATTTTCATGACCACAGGTTGCAGTGGTTCATGACATTCATTATAATTACATTTCCACTGTGCAAGTGTTAGAGGAACTCCTTCAAATTGTGAGATGTGATGTGTGACTTCCAACTCTCTGGGGACACTCATTTGTCTCTCCGGGGAGATACCTTCATGGATGGAGCTCAGGTAATATCAGGATGAACAGTCCCTTCCCATGCCGCATCCTAAGGAAGTGCTTAGTTGTTTATAAATTTGTCCAGTTTATAACTTCTTAATGACAAGAATTCCAGGATCTTCCTCCCTGGATTTCCCAGTAGGAAAGCTGTCCAGACTGAGTTGTCATAGTACACTTCCTCTTGGCGCAGAGCTCCCCCTTTGATGATCTCCAGGGCACATTCTTCCTTTGAAGATGCTCCTACTGTGCTGAGTATCCCAGAAACGGCCTTCATGGCTGTGTCTGTAGAAATGAGAGAAGAGTGTGGTTATCCAAGACCAGTAGAGTCTACAAGGTGGAGGGTCTGTAGACAGCAACAGCTTAGCTGTTAGGGGCTGTTTGCCTGTGCTTGCTCTACAAGGCCTACAGGCCGTCTCAGAAGACTGGGTACATTTAGGGCCCACTCTGCAAAGAGAGGCTTAGAGTTAATGTGGGCCCTGTCTTCCTGGATGAAGATTTGGGGGGCAGTTAAAGGTGATGGAGAGATTTAAATCATGCTTCTCTCTTGTGCGTTTTGGATGGGATGAAAGAGTAATATGGAGGAGCAGAATGAGTATAGAAGCTAATGGAAAGTATCAGTGGGTAAAGCCAAGTGCTGTATGATAATGATTTACTAGCTTGTAAAAGGAGGATATGGACAAGAATCCAGGCCTTTGTTTCTGTCAACACAAACCACTTTCATTTGGAAGGAAAGTTAGTTATCTCTTCCAAATTTCCATGTCCTTTTTGCACAGCTTCTTTTTCTTTTTCTATCCTTGTTTCATTATGTGTCTTTCTTTCTCTCTTGTTCAAGAACAACCACTCAATTGACTCAATTACTCTTTAAATAAAGTTTTCTCATTGTACCTATTCTAGATAAACTTGCATTTGGACTTACAGAAAAGTTGTAAAACTTGTGCAGAATATTCCCTTGTAGCCTTCACTCTGCTTCCCCTAATTATAACGTCACACATAAGCACTGTACTATTGTCAGTGTACAATATATTTGGGACAAATTTACTAACTAAAACACAGACCTTATTTTGTTCACTAACAACCTTTTTGTGTTTGAGGGTCTTAGCCAGGATTACACTTAGTAGTAATTTCTTCTTATTTTCTCTCCAGTCTGTGACAGTTCTTCATTCTTTCCTTGTCCTTCATGGGCTTGACAGTTTTGAAGAGTATTATTAATCAACTGTTTTGTAGAATGTCAGTTTGGGTTTGTCCATTTCTCTCTCTTTTTAAAAAAAAATTTTTTTTTAAATTTTTAAGTAATTTCTACACCCAACATGGTACTCAAACTTACTACCCCGAGATCAAGGGCCTCATGCTCTACCGGCTGAGCCAGCCAGGTGCCTCTGTCCATCTCCCTCTGCTGACTAGATTGAGATTATGCCTTTTTGGCAAGAATATCACAAAAATGATACTGTGTCCTTCTCAGTGCATCATGTCAAAGGGTTATGAGGGGTGCCTGACCGGCTCAGTCAATAGAACATGCAATTCTTGATCTTGGGGTTGTAAGTTTGAGCCTCATATTGGGTTTAGAGATTATTCATGAAGAAGAAAAAGGTTCATGATATCAATATGTCTTATTACAGGTGATGATATTAAGAATAAGAAACTTGTACTTGATAAGCCTCAAAGAGGAAAGTAGTGGCCATCGAGTGTTCCTGAGGATGTAAAGAATAGGGTCAAGTGATGAGTCTGGTGTCACTCAGCACACTTGGTGGTCAGAATGGAAAGAAGGGTCAAAGAATAGTCAGAGGCTCCACTAGTGACAGAAGTGCTTCGTTAAATGGAGACTTGTGCTTTTGCTGGTTTTTAGTGCCTTACACATGAGTCAAAGAGTTCAGCACCTTCTTTGCCCACAATGGTAAGGAAGGCAGTCATCTGCAGGCTGTTTATTCCACTCTCTTCACCTTACCTGTGTTTATGAGGCCGAGGATACAGAGAGTGATCGACACATTGACCTTGGTCACTGAATGTTCCATCCTGACAGAGGAGAAAAATCCGTCCAGAGCAAATTTGCTTGCAGAATAGGGTGCAACAAGTGGAGAAGACATTTTCCCTAAATAATAAGGAAATGGGTTAAGAAGATGACCCATTTTAGCTTCTACAGAGATGATCTTTGCTTTATCTGTAGTAGGATTTGTAACCCCTGTGGAGTCCTTTTACCCTTTGAGACATAGTTTCCTCTTTACTCCTATGAGATTATCATGCTGTGTTGAATTTCTTTTTTTTTTTTTTTAATATTTTTTTTCAATTTTTATTTATTTATGATAGTCACAGAGAGAGAGAGAGAGGCAGAGACACAGGCAGAGGGAGAAGCAGGCTCCATGCACCGGGAGCCCGACGTGGGATTCGATCCCGGGTCTCCAGGATCGCGCCCTGGGCCAAAGGCAGGCGCCAAACCGCTGCGCCACCCAGGGATCCCCTGTGTTGAATTTCTGAAAGAAAAAAAGATTATTAAGGTATCAAAGAAACTCTCCTTGAAGAGATTGAGGTGGGAGGTGGGGTGGGCTACAGGAAAATCTTCTCTGAAGAGAGATTGGTTAGATTTTAATAAAGGTGGTAAATAAATGACCATAAAAGAGCCATGTAATCCCACAACTGCTAACTCTGCTACCTCTGAACCCAAGAATGCTGAGATCCGAAGGTTTGGGCAAGAGCTCTCTGCCAACATAGCAACCTATTATTGATTTTTCTTTCTATACAAGCGAAATGAAAATCCCTGCCTTTTTTTCTGCTTCTGCGTCTGCCTTCAGCTTGGGCCATGATCTTGGTGTCCTGGGATCAAGCCCCACATTGAGCTCCCTGCTTAGTGGGGAGTCTACTTCTCCTTCTCCCTCTGCCCCTCTCCTGCACATGCTCTCTCTTTGTCACTCTCCCTCTCTCTCAAATAAATAAATGAATGAATAATCTTAAAACAAAAAACAAAAAGAAAAAAACCCCTGCTTTTCTTACTTTCATCATCCTGGTTAATTCTCAGCCAGTTTTTGGGAGGACATGTGGACATCTGCTTAATAGGATAACCTATTCATTATAACCCTTTCTAAAGGGAGGGATTAGAAATGGCTTGAGACCTTAGACTCTGCTGATCAAAGAGTTATAACAGTTACTTTAGGATTTTTGTCTGCTAATTCTAAAATAAGGTCTTTTAAGGAATGTTCTCCATTGATTGCTTTTCCTCCTGAGTATCAGTCATATTTCCTATTCTTGTATGTAGAGAACTTTGCTGTGTATTCTTGATATTGTGAATGATGCTTGTAGAGCCTCTGGATTCTGACATATTCCTCCAAAGAATATTGATTTTTTTTTCATGTGGGCATTTAACTTGGCTGAAACCCTGTGTCTCTTGCAGCAGGGTTCAGCTAAAATATCCGTTGAATTATTTAATCTTATTTGGGCTTCTTGGTATCTACACTGCCTATGAGTGGTGTAATTTAGGGGACAAACAGATTTTGGAAGAGTCTGTATATAGAATTTGGTATTCTTCCCCTGTGGCTCGTTCCTTTCCAGGGTGTCCCCCTCCACTTTCTGGCTGCTACAGAAACCCTAAACTCTTCTTTCTGGTTCTTCAAGGTAGTAGATGGCATTGTGTTGACTGTGGCCTGCCTTTAGGCATAAGCTGTAAAATTGGGAAACTCACCTAGTGTCAGTTCCCCCTTTCAAGTATCAACAAGACTCCAGTTTTTGTCAGCTTTTGCCTTTTCTCCCCATTGCCTTCAATGGTTGTTTTCCATATTTTGTCCAAAGTTTGATCTAATGCAGGCTGATCTGTTAGATACCACTCTGCCCTTATTGGAACTGGAAACTTGTGGGCGACCACGGACTAGCTGGAGTAACTGAACCAAACCAGGCCTCGACTTGCAATCCCTCATTCACTCAAAAGGCTCAGGAGCCTAAAGGGTGAATAGTTGGTTGACGCTTGAGAAAGGGCTTGAGCAATGGTTTTCAGAGCTGGCTTGTGCAGTGATCGCCCACATAACACATTAGATACAATGTATTATGGCCTCGCCATAAAGTTGAATAGGGGTCTGTGCTGTCCTTGCTGGTCTGTTAACCATATCTAATATTTCTTTGAGGTATGTACATCTGGAGCAACAAGCTTATCTATTTACCAAGGTCTTCTGGCACCAGTGGGTCTGTCTTGCATGCTGATAAAGGGGAACCTTGGAGGGTTTCACAAACATGCTAAGAAACAGATACTTCTTTGTCTTTGTTTTGCTTATGCTATATAATCTTGTAGAACCTTGAATAAAGCTGGCACTGCTTGGACATCATCCACTGTGTCCCCTCCTGTCCCCATCTCTTTACTTTCTTTTATTTTCCTCATCCTCTTACCCTCGGGATCCTGATCGTGTTGCCGCAGAGCACACAACAGAAACTCTATAAATTCTTAAATGAAATTTCTTGCCAAATCAATGAAAAAAGAATGACTTAATCAATAAAGATGCTGGGAAAGTTGGTTAAGTCAGTGGCAAAAATTGTTAGTTCCTTGTTCTATATCATATATCCCCAAAATTCTAGATGGAAAATATGGCAGATGTTGTCTACCCAATATCCATTTCCCCCTTTTTGATAATAGAATTAGATTTTTTTTCTCAGAGCAGAAGTGTGTTGAGATAAAAATATTTATTTCCTCAAGATTCCCTTGCTCGTTTGTGAGGCCAAGTAATCTAGTTCTAGCCAGTGAGAAATCCTATAGATGGGGTCTCCAGGAAAGATACTGATTTCCTGCTGAAATAGGTAGATTCAGGTGGCATGTACCTTTTACATTTTGCCTTTCTTCTTTAATTCTAAAAGTACTTCAGATGTGATGCCTACAATTGCAGTGATCATTTGTGAACTTGAGGAAAACCTACATATTAAGGATTATAGCACGGAAATGTGGAATGAGCTTGGATTCTTTAAGATATAATAAGTCCACCAAACAAACTTTGAACTTATTACCTGAGAAAAAGTAAGCCCTATTTAGTGTTAAGTGATTGTAATTGGACTTTTTGTTATATGTGCAGCAGAATGCATCTTCTGACTGATAAAAAATAATTCAATCAGGAAAGAAGATACTATAGGTGAATATTTATCATATCCGTATTATAAAGGATCATTCTAACAGAAAAGTAAAAAAAAATGTGAAAAAAGCAAAGAATACTTGATAATACAAAATGTAAACTTCTGTAGTGAAAGCAATAACTATAATAACATCATTATAACAGTAAAAGGTAAATGAAAAACTAGAAAACAATTTGGAACATAGTGGACAAAAGATTAATATCTTCAATCTGAACTTTAATTACTAGTATATTAACTCTCAAAAAGATACAAACAAATCTCTTTAGGGAGCTGCTCCAGCTCCATTCTCAATCATGAGTTTTGGCATGAATGACTCTATGGTCAAGTTCCAGGAATGGGTGTGTGGCACAGGATGTCCAACCAGAGTAATCTGATACCACTGGGTTGTTGACTAGTCTAGGACTGGACCAAACACTCCACTGGGGCTTCAGGACACATTGTTCGTTGCCTAATCAGAATTTAGGTTCCCCTTTATTCTTTTGTAACTGAACCCCAGTTGAATTCATGTTTTCCACCTGTTGTAGAGACTGCTAGCATGCTCTCATTATATCTTTTGCTCTTCTTTATTAGTGGAATCTCTGATTTGTGTCTGGGCAAATAATTATCTGGGATAAAGTCCACATTTCTCAGCTTTTTTCAGCCAATGTTGCCAAATGACTAAAGTGCTGTCCAATGGGTTGTAAAACAGAAATGTATCATATGATTTCTGGGATATGTCCTTAAAAGAAGAAATCAGTCTCTCCCTTCCACTCCTTCCTCCTTCTTGGTGCCTGAAGGTGGATATGATGGCTGTGGCTTCAGAATGATCTAGGACCATGAAGTAGAAGCCACATGGGTGAGAATGGCAGAGCATTGAGACAGGAGGGAAACTGGGTGACCATGGAGCCTCTATCCTAGCTCTACCTCCAGGACTGCCTACCTCCAGACTTGATTTACTTTTCAACTTATTTAACCTACTGCTATTTTAGGTTTTCTGCATTAGAGAGCTGAACCTAATCCTTACTGATAGTCCTTCTTACTTTTATGCTGCCCATGTTCCAAAGGAAATTTGATTCCATCTCTAACTCTAGGGTTGGGCTTGTATAATTGATTTAATCTAATCTCCTAGTCCATAATTGACACAGGAATGAGTATTTGGGCCCATCTTGGAGGAGAATTTGTTGGAGGGTCTGAGAAAATTCTTTATTCTTCTGGGGGAGTTTCTTAAAGTAGCCATTTTGTTTCTTTTCTACTGGACATTCTTGTGAATGGATATGGGGGCTAGAATTACTGCAGCTATTTCACTATCAGCCTGGGGATGAAATCACACATGGAAGGCAGCAGAGCCAAGAGATCATGGGGACACTGAACTCAAGTCAAGTCAACCCTATTTTAGTATATGTGCTGCCAAAGTGAGCACGAGCCAAGTCAACCCTAAATCTGGACTTCCAGTTATGTCAAAAATCTTTCCTATTGTTTGAGCTAAAAATAGACCCAAATTATTTATAAGAGTAGCATAGTGGTTAAAAGTATGAGCTCTATAATTAGATGACCTGAGTGGAATCCCAAGTATGCCATTTCTTAGCTGTCATATGTGGGTAATAATACTGCTAAGCTGAAACAATCCATGTAATATACTTAGCGGCAAACCTCTGGCACATAAAAATTATCTAGTAAATGTGATTGTTATTGGTATTCATGTTTCAAAATTGGTGAGAAAAGTAAATACTATTGAAAAGATTATGTTGGGACAAATAGGCTACTTAGAGAAAAGTACCCTTCTAATAAAAAAATTCAAATTATTTTAGAGAGTATACATGGAAGTAACAAATAAAGGGTCAATATATGATCTCAAGGTAGGAGATACTTTTTAAAGCATGAAATCAAAGGCATACATATGAAAGAATATATAAAGAGATTTGAATATATAACACTTAAAAGACTTCTGGAAATGCTCACCACTGCCTTCCTACATACAATACCCTTCAAAAAGATCTTGCCTTCGCAGACATAGAAGGTCAAGCCAGTGATAGCTAATATGCACAATGGTTTGAACATACATCGTGGTCTCTCTCTTTAAAGATATTGAAATAAGTGATGCAAAGATTCTAATTAGCTGCTGTTGGATTTTGAAACTAAAAAGTCGTGTGGGTTGGGGACTGGGGTAGCTATTTCCTGCCATGGAAAGGAATAAACAAACAGAGAGCAGCCATGTGAAGTAAACAAAAACAATCACAAAAATTGGAGCTAAATAGGAAGCTATCATTTATTTAGGTCTTATGTGCTAGTCTCAAGGCTAAATAAATTGCCTAAAGTTGCATAGTTATGAGTAGGAGGAACCAGGAGTCAAATCAGGATTCAATTTGACTCTAGTGGCCATGAATTTCAAGCAGTAGGTGAGATTCCTCATGTTCTTTTAATTTTTTTTAAATTTAAATTCCAGCATAACTAATATACAGTGTTAGATTAATTCCAGGTATCCAATATGATGATCAACAATTCTATACATCACTCAGTCAGAAGCCACTGTTCTTTATCTGAGTATTTTTCAGAAGCCAGATGTTAAATCCAGCCATTCCTGAGTTGGGAAGATTCTCTCTACGTGACAATTGAGCCTCAAATAGGCAAAATGTATATATGTATTTTTTTGGAGGGCAGCAAAGCAGTTTATTGAGCGATAGTAAAGCGATAGTACAGAGTTCCCAGAGAGGGAGGAGACCCAAGAGGGTTGCCGTAGGCACAATTTAGGAAAGTAGTGTTTATTTTCCACTTCTAAGATGACAGACAAGGGCAACCCAGAGGGCTAGCAACTACTAGGTTCTTTGTGTGAGTTTCCTAGAGCTGCCATAACAAATTACCACAAACTTGGTGGCTTTAGGCAACAAAAATTTATTCTCTCATAGTTCTGGAGACTACAAATACAAAACCAAGGTATCAGCAGGATCATGTTCCCTCCAAAAAGGCTCAAGTGGAGAATCTTTCCTTGTTCTCTGCAAGCTTTCTGAATATCAGTCTGGTGCTAATCTTACATGTTCCCTGGTTTATAGATGCATCACTTCAATCTCTGTCTCCATTTCCATATGGCCTTCTCCAATTTTGTGTGTAAGTTACTCTTCTTATTAGGATACTTGCCAATGGATTTAGGCCATCAATATAACCTGAGATAATCTGATCTTGAGATCCTTACCTTTATTACATCTGTAAAGACATTTTTCATAAAAGGTCACACTCACAGGTTCTGGGTTGACATGTCAGCTCACATTACCCTTCTAGATGATAATAAAGATATTGACTATGGTATTTTGTGTGTCTGCCCAGATAGCACAGGATGCAGAAGCAAGAGACTATGTGAAACCCATAGTCTGAAGTCCTGTAACAGTGATTTTGTCCCACTAAGGGAGCTTAGTGTATCCCACTCTCTGTCTTTAATTATGCCTTAGGTTATGTTCAAAGTACAAAAAAAGATCTCCAATTGTTTCTTAGGAGGAAAGGAGAGATTTTGTTGCTGGTGATGTTTTTGTTGTTGTTTTTCTTCCAGAGAGGAGAGTGAGAGAAGAGAGAAAGACAAAGAGGAAGAGAGGAGAAAGATAGAGAAACAGTAGGATATGGCAGAAAAATTACCAGATAAGATGTATGGTAAAAAAAAAACTATATATATATATATATATATATATATATATATATATATATAAGATTTTATATATTTATTGATAGAGCACAATGGGGAGAGGGGCTGAGGAAGAGGGAGAAGCGATGCCCCTCTGAGCAGGGAGCCCAATGTGGGACTTGATTTCAGGACCCTGGGAATCATGACCTCCCTGAGGCAGACACTTAACCAACTGAGCCACCCAGACTCCTCTAAAAATATTTTAAATGGTGAAGAAAGTACTGAGTTACTAGACAATAGTCAAGATTGGACAAAGACTGTTGAAAACTCATTAACCTTATTATGAAAACCATACATGAGGTACACTGCACTGTCATTGACATTTATTATAAATTTTTATCTCTTAAATTTTGTGATCTGCATTGATCTGCAGACCTTTAAACCAGTTATTCTCAAATTCAAATATGGGAGAGTTGGGGCACCTGTCTGGCTCAGTTGGTACAGCATGCAACTCTTGATCTCGGGGTTGTAAATTCAAGCCCTATGTTGGGAGTAGAGATTACTTAAAAATAATAAGATCTTAGAAAACAAACTCAAATATGAGAGAACTGCAGATTTTAGTCTACTCCCTCCCCAGAGTCCTCTAGTCTGTGTTCTGGGTCCTGTGTTGAAGGGTTTCAGTAAGGAAAGGCCTTTTTCCATAAACCATATTTATGGTGGGCTTTGAGGGTGGGTGTGGGAACCAGAGATGCATGGTAACATATGTTCATTGAACAATGATCTAGGAACTCCTAGAAGAATAAAGAGGGAGGTCTTTGGAAGGTGCTGAAGTTTTATACAGGAAATGGGTGAGCAATCATTGAATTATGAGTTATTGTGTCTCTTAAAGCCAATTAGTGTGACCTGGGGGAAAAAATGTGTCCCCAAACCCAAGATGAAATTTAGGTGAAGAAAGATCTTGGACTAACGAGGAAACTTCAGATTTTCCACCTTCAGGAGGTAGATTGTGAAGTCTACTTTGATAAGAGAAGGTACAGAAGGGCCAGGGAAGTAGGGAGTAGCTTGTACAAAGACTAAAGGTGAGGATGAGTTAGTGATAATGAGTAGCCACTAGAGCAAGAAAAAATAATAACACAGTTCATTATATTTTCTCCTTTTCAAAGTATAGGGTAATAAACCTTGTCCAAAACCCATAGTGTCCGATGTGTAAATATTTAGAAATTATTTTTGATTTTAGGAGGTGGCATGGGGCTTATAATGTAATTATATAGCACTCCCAGTAGAGTCTGGGAGGCATGCTGATGAAAGCAAAAACATTATTTATTTCTGCATTAAAATATTTGAAGATTTATTCTGAGATAAGAGCCTTTAAAGTAGCTTCCCTTCAATTCAAGTTAAATTAACTATAGAGAATTAATTATGGGGAAAAAAATCCTTAGTATTAGAGCTCCCAACCCCCCACTCCACGCCCCCAGCCCATAGCTTTTTTGGATTTTGGAGTTGCAGATAAAGGATTTTGCGAACCAGTCTAGGCTCACTAAAGAAAAGCTGAAACATGTCAAAAAGTAGAAAAAAGAGAAGAGAAGGGAGAAAAATCTCCTAGGTGTTCACTATTCCAAAACAAATCTGGTGCATTTCATTAAAGCCCACTTTCTATTCACAGAGCTGTTCTTAAACATTTTCCCATATAATGCTGATTCTCTTGTGTGAGGGAACCTCTGTATCATTCTTTATGTAAAATATATTGAGAAGTTTCAGAAAGCTGAAAAGGACAAGGCCCCTCCAAAAACCCAGATTTTTAATTTTTTTTTTAGAAAGATTCTGTGAGTTAAGGGGCCCTGGCCAAGATGGAATAAATAATATGTAACAACATGTTAAAAATTGACTTCTCCCACTCTAGTTTGAGTTGAGGTTCAAAGGCTGAGAGCAAAGTAACTGGCAAAGACTTCCATCTTCAGAAGGGAGGTTCCAGACTGCCTGGACAGCACATGGTAACACAGATAAGCAAAACCCCCAAAACACCCCAAACCAAAAGGTGTTTGTAACATATGAACCTGCAACCATCCTGAGGGAATTAAAGGCCAGAAGGTGAAAAAACCAAAAGGAACTGGGTAGGGAGCGGAAATGAACAGCGTCTCAGTGATCTTCCAAGGAGAAAGGGTAAGCCTTCTCATGTCTATCCTTGTGATAGAAGCTCTAAGGGCACCTCAAGGAGAGCTTGTCCCTAGGACCTTGAGGAGCACCAAGGAATGGGGTTTGACTAAACCTGAGAGGTTCTGGTTATTATGGGCAAGGCCACTACAGAGTTGGTGGTATGGGGCTTTGTCCTAATGCGCACCCCTTCTTCCCCATTGTCATTCCCAATCTTGTCCCAAAGGACAGCCCCAAGTGGTGAGTGTACCCCCCTGTATTCCCACTGTACCCCCAGGGCCTGAGGGAAATAAATAACATAAGCATCTGCTGTCCACATCACAAGAAGAGCTAGCAGTGTTCCAGCGGGGGCTTCCTAAGACCCCACAAAAACACTCAATGCAAGAGTCAGGTTTGGTCATCCTCTGAGGTCAGAGAGCATGAGCTTTGAACAAGTGCTGTGGCCACAGTTCAGTGGTACATCTGGTAGGGGGCCAGCCTAGTGGGTGGGACCTTACCTCTCCTGAACCTCCTTCTTCCCTGTGCCCCCTATTTTTTTTAAACAAGAGGGGCGAGGCAGCCTGGTAAATGAGGAGGAGATAGGGAATGAGAGGAAAAGCTGAATCCAACTCTTTCCTATCCCTGTTTCCTATAGCAGGTTAGAGCTTGATCGGGGAGAAGCTTTAGTTAAATTACTCGTGACTGGACATTTTAATTACTGAAGTGAGACCTTTCTTGAGACTGGAAGCAGCTAGAGGATCTTTTATTATCCTAGCGCGTTGCCATCTGCCTGCGATCACATCCAGTTTCAGGGATGAGCTAACCCATAAATGGGTCTGCGGGAAAGAATAAAGTTGTTTTCTGATTGCAGCATACAAGATCCACTTGTTCAATTACCAGTTAGAAAATATGCCAGAGTATGAGGTTAATTAAATCAAATGAACAAGTAAATAAATATACTAATTTGCACGAAACTGTCATGAAAGTGAGGGGGTCGACGCCTGAGTGCTTCTGTCCTGGGTTAACTTTTGTTTACGTGGGGAGAATGGAGCCATCACAGCAGAACAGATAGATGTCAGCTAGATTTCTCTCCGGGGAAGTTTTAGACCGCAAAGAAACAGAGCTCTGGGGATCATATTTTCTGAAGCAAAATATGGGACATGGAGTCTGACAAGTAAGAGTGCAGACTTGGTGATGAATGGGACATACTGTTTGCAATTAGCTCTGTCCCAGAAACGTTGGGACTTAGCCACTGTAGGAACAGCAAGAGCCAGAGGGCTGGCAGCTTAGCTGTGTGCTGGAGCTTGTTAGCTGAGAAGAAGAGGTCAAAAGCAGGCCTCAGTGCTTTTGTTCATCCACTCCACACCCTCCATCCCCAACTGCCCTGCTGAGATTTTGAAATTACAGTATTTCCATTTCAAAGGCAGATTTTAAACTGCTTGAATTGAGAACTCTGAAGAAAGTGTGCAGGATTGAAAAGCTTCATTTCTGCCTGCCTTCAGACTTTCAGAGTGACCCCAGGCAAATGCACCACATCTTCTACTGAGTGAGCCTCAACTTGGGGTTCACCATTCCCTGATGGCTTCGAGGAGGGGAACTCATCCTGGATCCTGCTCCTTTTATCCAGTTCTTCCTAAAAATATTTCCTTAGCTGGGCCCCTCACGGTCCAACTCCCTTAGTTGTTTGGGTTGATTCGGGTTCTAAAAATAAATCATCTTTCTACTGCAGGCTTAGGAGAACCTGAGGTGTCGTTGTAAGTATTAAGACAACCCACAACCCAGTGGTAACAGAAGCAACGTGGACTGGATGGGGATGTCCAGGGAGAGCATATTGAGTGAAAAGAGAAGGGGGCTCAGGATGAAAAGAATCCTAAGGAAACCAGCAGTAAGACTTTGGAATAAAGCGAACTGAGACATGGCATTCAGGGTGGCCAGAGGACATGACCCTGAGGGGACTGTTTTGGCTGGACATATAAGAGGGGTGTATGGTGTTGAAACAGTGCAAAATACATCAGAGATAAGTGAGATAAAACCGGTTACTAGGTTTTGCAAGATGACTTTGGCAAGAGCTTTTCTTGCGTAGGTACAGGCCATGAAATATGGCTCCTCCTATTGTCCTGAGCGTTGAGCACATCTCCTAAGGTGAGAATAAAAGAGTAGATTTCAAGAGCCCCACAGTTGAGGGGTGGGCCCATCCGGTTCCACGAGCATTACCTAATCACCCACATCCAGCTTAAATAGTTGTGCTTAGAGAAAGGAGAATGGTCATTGTCATATGTGTTCATCCACTGGGGGTCAGGGAGGCATTTGCATTCTTATCACCTTAAGTTGCACGAGAGGGGATTTAAGATTATTTGGAGACCTTTGCAAGTATCCACTGGAGTTTGGGAACTAGTTGAATGCATCGTGGGATCAAATATATCGATAAGCATCAGGCTTCTCAGAAATCAAATGTGGAACCTGTGGAGGGGAGCTGGCCTGGGGTCCCCTGCGCTTGGATGGTGGGGTGGACTGGGCCAAGGGGGATGGGCTGATCAAAGCCTTGGAGCTGAGGAAGAAGCCAAAAAAGAGTCAGCTGGAGGAAGTATTAGCACATCTCCTACAGGGGATCCCCAAGGAACCCATGAGAAAGCCCCACAAAATCCACCCATATACCTCTTCCAAGTCACTACACCCTCTAGGATGGGGACTTTTTCTTTTGAAATAATTTCAAACTTAGAGAAGAGTTGCAAGAATTGTACTCCCTTTTCTGAACCATTTGGGAGTAATTACTGTAATTGAGGTCATTGTGATCTAATGTCCCATCACCCCCGAATAAGTTAGTGTGAATTTCCTTCACATTCTCAGACATAACCACAATGCATATCAAACCACAACCATATCAAAATGTGGGAAGTAATTTATTGGTTTCCTAGATCTGCCGTAACAAATTACCATAAGCGGCTGACTTAAGACAACAGAATTTTATTCTTTCACAGTTCTGGAAACCAGAAGTCTGAAGTGAAGGTGTTGCCTGGCTGCACTCCCTCCAAAAGCTCTAGAGGAGAGAGAAGCCTCCTCTAGAGCTTCTTCTAGTTTCTAGTGGCTGTCAGCATTTCTCATAACCATATCACTCCAAGCTCCACCTCTGTTTTCACACAACTGTATCTTTCTGTCTATGTCTTTTCTTCTGTCTCTTTTTATTTTATTTTTTAAAGGTTTTTTATTTATTGGAGAGAGAGAGAGAGAGACAGACACAGAGCACGAGCAGGGGGAGGAGGCAGAGGAAGAGGGAGAAGCAGGCTAGATCCCAGGATCCCAAGATCATGACCTGAGTGGAAGGCACACATTTAACCAACAGAGTCATCCAGCCACCCCTCTTCTGTCTCTTATAAGGACACTTGCCACTGGATTTAGAGCCCACCCAGGTCATCCAGGATGATCTCATCTCAAGATCCTTAAATTAATTACAGCCACAATGACCCTTTTTCCAAATAATGTCACATATATAGATTCAGGGAGTTAGGACATAGACATATCTTTTTGAGGATCGCCATTCAATCTACTACAATATCTTGTAAGATGCTACTTTAAAAAACCCCTATCTTAACCAACGTTAAGTGTACAGTTCAGCTGGATTAAGTACGTTCATATTGTTGTGCCAGTTATTACCAGCATCCATCTCCAGAGCTCTTTTTATCTTGCAATGCTGAAATTGTGTATCCACTAACAGTCACTCCCCATTCCCCTCTCCTTCTAGCCCCTGGAACTACCATCCACCTTCTGTCTCTATGATTTTTGACTACTCTAAGTATCTTATGTACGTGTAATTATATAATATTTTCCTTTTTGTGACTGGTTCATTTCACTTAACATAATGACCTCAAAGTTCATCCATGTTGTAGCATATATCAGGATTTCCCTTTTTTTAAAAGGCTTAATTGTATGTATATACTATATTTTGCTTATTCACTCATCTGTTGATGGACATTTGTGTTGCTTCCATGATTTAGTTATTATGAATAATGCTTCTATAAACCTGAGTATACAAGTATCTTTTTTGAGGTGTGCTTTCAGTTCTTTCAAGTATATACCAAGGAGTATGATTTTGGGATCATGTGGTAACTCTATTTCTAATTTTTTAAGGAACTTCTATACTAGTTTCCATAACGGCCGCACCATTTAACATTCCCACCAACAGTGCACAAAGGTTCCAATTTCTCTAAATCTTAACAGATCTTGTTACTTTCTGTTCTTGTTTTTATTTTGTTTTGTTTCTAATTTTTGATAATGACCACCCCAGCAGTTGTTAGGTGGTATCTCATTGTGGTTTGGATTTACATTTGGATAATTAGTGATGTTGAGCATTTTTTTCATATACCCGTTGGTCATTTGTACGTCTTCTTTGGAGAAATGTCTACTTAAGTCCTTTGTTCATTTTAGAATCATGTTTTTCTGTTGTTGAGGAGGGTGGTACTTTAAGACAGTAAATATCATGTTTCTTATTAAACTTTTATTCACTAGTTTTGGCAACCATTGATGTTTTCTGGCTGAATTATTACTAATTCTTTTTTTGAATTATTACTAATTGTTTCTAATTTCATCACTCTTTCTAAATTTATCATTTAGCTTTCCACCATATGGAAATGTCTTCTCACTCCCCATTTTTCCATGTACTTATTTATATCATCATGGGTTTTTATTGTATCTTATGGCTTATAATCCGTTATTATCATTATTTAGTTGAATGCCCCAATGGTTCCAGGGTTGGCAAGCGGGAACCTTTTAAAAGTTTCTGTGTCCTAGTAACATGTCGTTATTATTCTTTGGGAAGTTTTTTAAATTACTGGCACAAGATTTTCAGGTTCATCTTAAACCTTTTCTGGCATTGTCCTGGAATCAACCATTTCTCCAAGAATACTTGGATCTTTTTAGTGGAGAATGATGTTTAGAAACCAAGATCTAGACACTCAGTGTGCTCCCAGGTCCTCTCAGTAGACAGAGCTAGGGAATATATGCGTGCATATATAGACATACACATCTATATTTCCATATTTAACCATGGATATTAAGAACAATTGGTTCATAGATACCTCCAGGTCCAATCCAATATCACAGGCTTCATTCTACTTTGTAACGCTAACAACAAGATCCATTATCCTTAATATGTATTACTTATTTGATGAATTCCCCTCATATGTGATTATTCTTTAGTTATTTCTGAGCCCTTTGTGTGGGTGCCCTTCTTATCCCAACCGGGCTCTGGCACTTCATCCTAGGGCACATGGGTGACCTCTTTACTCCATGTTGGGCTGTCCCTTGGCAGCACCCCTTGCAGATGTCCGTATTCTCTCTCTTAGTTCTAACGCTCCATGCCAGGTACCACATGGACACCCTTCTTGGTCCACTTGAGCTCTGAAACTTCGTACCAGACTACCATTGCTGCTTCTTGTATGGACATCCTCCTCATCTCATCTCATCTCATCCATCTCATCTCATCTCATCTCATCTCATCTCATCTCATCTCATCTCATCTCAGTGTTGATATCTCAAGCCACGCTGCCATTGCTGCTACCTGACACAAACCTGCCCTGGCCTGCCCCAGTTGGACAACCTGTGCTGACAGGAGCAGTCTTTAAGGAAGATTATCCAAAGGCTAATACAAATGACTCAGACACATCAACCATCGTGTACCCTGCTTCTTTCCTAACTCTGTCCTCCCTGTGGCCTCACTGGTTAGACCTGAGTCAATGATTGTGCCTCCAGACTGGTCAGGCCGTGAATAACTTGGGGCATTGACTTATAAAATTCAGCAGCACCAATTAGATACCTCTTCCTTCCAGGGGGAGTTTGGAGTTGGGAGATTGAGAGACCAGGATAGCTGGTGATGGGGCGGAAACTCAAAGCATATAGAAAGCCATTGGGCTGAGGAAAGGGCTGCGGCAGCCAGGTTGAAGCAGGTTCCAAATGAAGGAGGGGCTAATGGAGAGAGAAGAAAGGTGCACAAAGGTGCTGAGAAAAGCAGGTATGGCAAAGCCATGCTATCTCTGGGGGATCCTGGCATGGCCTTATATTCTTGCAATGTCTAAGCTATCATTGCTGTATGGCCAGCTGCCTCCCTAGGGATGGGCTGAGACAGATGGATGTCCAATGTAGGCCAGCGATGTGACACCCCTTCAAAATAGTATTCTTTAAATATTGCTTAATATGGGGCAGTTGGGTGGCTCAGTGGTTGAGGGTCTGCCTTCAGTTCAGGTAGGGATCCCTGGGGTCCTGGGATCGAGTCCCGCATCGCGCTCCCCGTGATGTCTGCTTCTCCCTCTGCCTATGTCTCTGCCTCTCTTTCTGTCTGTGTCTCTCATGAATAAATAAATAAAATCTTTAAATAAATAAATGAATGAATAAATAAATATTGTTTGACATTTATTTGATGTTAATTACTTTCCTAATGCTAGAAATAAAGGGTTTATCGTATGACTACCTGGGAGTTCCTGAACCAGACAACTTTGTGGGCAAATATCAAAAAATTTAAAACCCACGGAGTAAAATGGACTATGCATTAATTGGATCTTCACATTTAGTTGACTGTGATGACTGACTTCAGGCACATGCCAGCGGGCTATTCTCAGCGTTGGTAGCTTTGCTTGCAGATTAGCAGACATGGTTGAAAAAAATCCTCCGATAAATGTTCTCCTACGTATTTCTGTGACTGGACTGATGATTATATCCTGATAGATTCTCAGCATGACATTTTCTGAGTGAAATGATGGAAGTACTTTTGAGGCTATTGATACATATTGCCAAATTGCTTTAGACAAAAAGAAAAATGAGGGGCTAGACTTTTAAAGATCAGTGGTAGAAACCACTTAAAATTAATTAAAAAAAAAAAAACAACCCACACTTTTCTCCACCAGGAGTATATCGAGAGTGCCCAGCTTATTATACCTACTCTGTGGAGTGAACAAAGTTCTCAGCAATTGACAATTTTGTAGGCAAACAAACACACAAAACACAACAAAAATCAACAGTCCACTCCCACCATGGCATTTAGTAGTTTGAATTTGCTAATGTAATAGTTTCAGTCACTTGAATTTGCTTGTTTACTTGTGAGATTGAGCACAATCTCAGTCCTCCCCTCCCCCCAAGTCAGCCCCATGGGAGGAGTAATATTTTGGTTCTAGTTACCACATAGAACTCGATCCCTTACTTTAAAAAAATTATTCTGATTTTTCTAATTATTCTAAGCTTATTGTACAATAAATAGCTCTGAAGTCTATAAAATGAAAGGTAAAAGCCCCTTTCTTTAAACATAGTTGGACTCATACTATATATACTGTTCTCTAAATTACTTTTCTTTCAAGCATCATGATTTTTATAGTCAGCATGTATAAAAATTTACATAATATTTCACTGTATTAGAAACCTGTCACTAGTAGTGGACATTCAGATTGCTTTCAGTTTTTTTATAACTGTAAACAATGCGATAGTCGTTTACACTGGAATGGAGGCTCCACAGTGATGCACCTTGCCTTGCCTTCCTTGCTCCCTGCCATAGCCCTGGCATCTGGTACTGTGTGTGGCTCAGAGTGGATCCTCAATTCATATTTTTGGAATAAATGAATGAATATATTTCACAAATACTTTTGCAAGTTCATGTGTAGAGTACATTTCTCAGATGTGAAGTCATGCTCTCTCTCCCTAGGCATTCCGCATCTTGAAGTATCTTAAGTGGACTTCTACTTATTGAAATTAATACTTATTTCAACAAGTATTTGAACAAGGAATTCTCCTTGGGTCAAACCCAACTGTCTAAAGCTGTATATTCACACCATGTCAAATTCACTTTTCACTTTATTAATTTTATATTTAGCTGAGTTTCAAAGATATGCCTTTGTCAATGTTTCCAACAAGAAGTTGCATATGAAATCGATTAGGTATATTTATTATTAGGCAAGTTTTGCTAACATCTCAGTGGGCAGGGGCATGGGAAAACAATTCACAGAATAGAAAATAAAAATATCCCATAGACACATGGAAATGAAATTAATTCACTAATGACCAGGCTTTTATTAAATATCCACTACATGCCATATGCTGTTACATGGAATAAGATATAATAGTAATCAAAAATAGAATACCACTGGTCTCAAAGGGATTATTTTTGCTCCACATATTGGACCTCATGTTCCATGTCACAAATAAACAAAGAAATGAAAATTATGACTACTAAACACATTTTTTTCTTCTTACAAACTTGTCAATTACCAAACACTTTGTGAACTCTGCAAAGTAGGTGTGAGAGAGACACTCATGTCTATACTCAGGGTGAAAATGGGGCATGATGTTCATATTTATCTAAATTCATTTTAATTTTGTCTATTTAAAAGTCTAGCCTTTATTTTTTCCTTTTATCTAAGGCAGTTTGGAAATATGTACCAAAAGCCTTCAAAATGTTTCTATCATTTCACCCAACAAATCTAGTACTAAGAATTTATCGAGGAAATAATCATCAACTCCGCTACTGATTTACATAGAAGGCATTTATTACAGGATTTTTAAAATAGCAAAACATTGAAAGGAACCTAAATGTCTGGCAATAGGAAAATAATTGTTTTATATCTCTATATCTGGAAAGAAATTCTCAAAAATATTGGCATGATTGTGGATGATTTTTACTTTAAGTTTTATACTTCTTTTTTCAGATATTCATAGAGGGTGTGTGTGTGTGTGTGTGTGTAATTTTTAAAATTAAAGAAACATTTAAGAAAGTTGTTGGGGACATTGCTCTTTTCTTTACTTTATGCCTTCACTTTGTAGTCTTTTATGAGAAATTTATTTAGGATATTATTTGCTTCCTGTAATACCTCCTTCTTTTGAATATAATCTTATCTATATACTGACCTTCCCTCTTGTTCTTTCTGTTAAGAAAGTTCAAGAGGCATGGGGCACTTAAGTGGTTCAGTTGGCTAAGCGTCTGCTGTTGGCTCAGATCATGACCCTGGGGTCCTGGGATGGAGCCTGGTATTGGGCTCCCTGCTCAGCGGGGAGTCTGCTTCTCCCTCTTCCTCTGCTCCTACCCCCCTCCACTCGTGCTCTCTTTCTCTCTCTCAAATAAATAAAAAAATATTTTTAAAAAAAATTCAAGAGACAAATTTGAAACTTAAGTGCTGCATCTGTGTTAAGTCTAATTTTGACATTTTTAAGAGATTTTATTTATTTAAGAGAGAGACAGAGAGAACGAGGGAAGGAGGAGGGGCAGAGGGAGAAGCAGACACCCTGCTGAGCAGGGAGCCAGACATGGGGCTCGATCTCAAGACCCTGGGATCATGACCCATGCCGAAGGCAGATGCTCAACCAACAGAGCCAACCAGGCACCCCTAATTCTGGCATTTTTAAATATTCTTTTCCTTTTTTTGGGGGGGGTTATTAAAGTATAACTGACACACAATGTTAGATTAGTTTCAGGTATACAACATAGTGATTCAACAGGTCTTATATTCTTCTTTGCTTAAGATCTAGTTTTCTATCTGTATATTTCCAAATAGAGTGTATTTGTTCTAAGCCTTCTCAAACTCCTCGGTAAGTAAATGTAAAGACATGATGGTAGGGTTCTCCTATTTTCATCAGGAAGTGCACTGGAACAAAACCAATAGTTTAGTCGGGTTAATAGCCATGATTACTTAAGCTCTACCCAGCCTTTCAAGGGAGAAAGGTAGAGCAATGGTTGTCATGGATGGCATTGCATGGTTCTCAACCTGTGCTAAATTGTTACTGTCTTCAGCAGGGAGTCTCTCTCCTCGCAAATCTGCATTTGCCCCTTTTGCACGGCTGGCACAACCACCAACAGGTTCTGTCTCAATCCTTCAGGTTTGCCTAAACACAACCTCTTGAATTGAGACAACTGTGGCTCCTGAAATTTTTACGTCCAGGTTGTGGATTCTTACTTGAATCTCCTTTCTGGGCATCTTCCTGACCCTATAGATGACATATCTATCTACACATGCACATACCTTCTTCCGCATGCACATACCTTATCTTCCCCTGTCTCCCTTCTCCTCAAATTCTCTTCAAATCTGAAGCAGCACCTGCCTCCTGCCCACACAAATACCTCTATTCACATGTATAAACACTGTCACTCACCTTGTAAAGTGTGGTTCCTGAAAATTATTTCTGAGATAATTGGATTTAAGGGTAAAGATTCATCTTAGAAAAACATAAAACAGTTGGGTGAGGGATAAATATCACCCCTTCCTACTCTAGTTCTTAGGCCCCTTTGCATCTCCAGACCTTGACCTTGGCCCTCCCCTCCCACCACATTCCAAGGCATATCCATACATCGGGACATTGTCTGCCTTTCAGGAAAAAGTGGGTAAGCAGAGCTGAAAGCAAGGATGAGATTAACATCTGTATATTATTGCCTTGATGCAAAACACCATATGGGTATTCCAAATCCTGTTAGTTGATATCTCTAGTGGAGAAACCTATTTTATTTTTTCCCCCTCTTTGTAACGATGAATTCTTAAAGTAGGTTTAGACCACACAGGCAGCTCTTAACCCACAAACAGGTTAAGATCCAACAAGTGACTTCATACATTGGTTTGAGTTTTCCCACAAAAGCATTGTCTTATGAGGTAGTGGCCCCTAGCTACTCATCTCGTAATGTGTCTGAAATACTATACATCTATGTAAAAAAATATGAAGCAATGCTGGAAATGAGTAAACCAGAAAAGGAATACATATAGAAAGCTGATCTTTTCAAAGAGGGTCTACTTGGAGAATAATGAATAGGTAATTGGAGACGCTTATGGTGCTCGCAAAGAGAGGTCTGAGCATTCAGAGGCTATTGGCAAGGCTCTCTTATTCCTTTAGGTTTTTTTTTTTTTTTTAATATTTAAA
>NW_023330892.1:0-57055 GCF_011100685.1 Canis lupus familiaris
ACTGTGAGGGACTGAGGGTGAGCTCAACTCTCAGAAGTAAGATGCTTTTGGACAAGGCTTTCAGCTACATTCTCTCGTATGGAACTTAGTATGTAGCACCAGTCTACCTCACGAATTACTAGGCAATCGCTGGAATGAGCTTGGAGGCACTAGTCTTGTGTGCCGGGAGATTCCAATTACCTCTCCCAACACTTCCGTCAAACAGCGAGCCTAGGCCTTTTAGAAGTGAAAGGAACCAGCAGGCTGGATGGGGAGGTACAGGCCTTAAGCTCAACTCTCAGAAGTGTGTATGCAGGGGAGACAGATGTCTGCTACCCACTCTGACATGGAGTTGGAAACTAGCTACACTCTATTGAAGAAGGCCATTGGAAATCGCTGTATTCAACTCAGATACACAGGAGTTCAGGCCCAATGCTTACACATGCTTTCCCCACCTCTCTCAGCCACAACATTAGGATGTTAGCAGCTGCGCCTACAGTCAGGCAGGATGCGGGAGGGTTCTGCCCTGTCCTCAGCACTCCAGGAAGCATGCCTAGAAGCCAGCTCTCAACTAGCTGCATTCTTATGGCAGTGTGAAGGTAGCAGTATTCTGAGTCAGGAGGTTCCCAGATTACCACTCTACTGCACCTGGAGATACCCTCCAGGTCTGCATTGTTAACTTGCGTCTCAAGCCCTGGCAAACGTCTCTGGTGAAGACTGCGAAACTCACTCTGCAGGCAGTGTGGAACTGTGAGGGACTGAGGGTGAGCTCAACTCTCAGAAGTAAGATGTTTTGGACAAGGCGTTCAGCTACCTCTCACGTATGGAACTTAGTATGTAGCACCAGTCTACCCCAGGAATTACTAGGAAATCGCTGATTGAGCTTGGAGGCACTCGTCTTGTGTGCCGGGAGATTCCATTACCTCTCCCAACACTTGCGTCAAGCAGCGAGCCTAGGCCTTTTGGAAGCGAAAGGTAGCGCAGGCAGGAGGATGTAGGGTTACAGGCCATAAGCTCAACTCTCAGAAGTGGTATGCATGGGAGGCAGATGTCTGCTACCCACTCGGACATGGGAGTTGGAACCTAGCTACACTCCTATTGAAGAAGGATTGGAAATCGCTGTATTCAACTCAGATACACGGGAGTTCAGGCCCAATGCTTACACATGCTTTTCCCACAACCTATCCCAGCCACTAACATAAGGAGGTTAGCAGGTACGTCTACAGTCAGGCAGGATGCGGGAGGGTTCTGCCCTGTCCTCAGCTCTCACAGGGAAGCATGCCTAGAAGCCAGCTCTCAACTAGCTGCATTCTATACAGTGTGAAGGTAGCAGTATTCTGAGAAGGAGGTTCCAGATTACCACTCTACTGCACCTGGAGATACCCTCCAGGTCTGCATTGTTAACTTGCGTCTCATAGCCTCTGGCAAACGTCTCTGGTGAAGACGTGCGAAACTCACTCTGCAGGCAGTGTGGAACTGTGAGGGACTGAGGGTGAGCTCAACTCTCAGAAGTAAGATGATTTTGGACAAGGCGTTCAGCTACCTTCTCACGTATGGAACTTAGTATGTAGCACCAGTCTACCACAGGAATTACTAGGAAATCGCTGGATTGAGCTTGGAGGCACTAGTCTTGTGTGCCGAGAGATTCCAGTTACCTCTCCCAACACTTCGTAAGCAGCGAGCCTAGGCCTTTTGGAAGCGAAAGGTAGCAGCAGGCAGGATGGTAGGGTTACAGGCCATAAGCTCAACTCTCAGAAGTGTGTATGCATGGGAGGGCAGATGTCTGCTACCCACTCGGACATGGAGTTGGAACCTAGCTACACCTATGAAGAACTTTGGAAATCGCTGTATTCAACTCAGATACACGGAGTTCAGGCCCAATGCTTACACATGCTTTTCCCACAACCTTCCCAGCCACTAACATAAGGACGTTAGCAGTACGTCTACAGTCAGGCAGGATGCGGGAGGGTCTGCCCTGTCCTCAGCTCTCACAGGGAAGCATGCCTAGAAGCCAGCTCTCAACTAGCTGCATTCTTATGCAGTGTGAAGGTAGCAGTATTCTGAGACAGGAGGTTCCCAGATTACCACTCTACTGCACCTGGAGATACCCTCCAGGTCTGCATTGTTAACTTGCGTCTCAGAAGCCTCTGGCAAACGTCTCTGGTGAAGACGTGCGAAACTCACTCTGCAGGCAGTGTGGAACTGTGAGGGACTGAGGGTGAGCTCAACTCTCAGAAGTAAGATGTTTTGGACAAGGCGTTCAGCTACCTTCTCACGTATGGAACTTAGTATGTAGCACCAGTCTACCCCAGGAATTACTAGGAAATCGCTGATTGAGCTTGGAGGCACGTCTTGTGTGCCGGGAGATTCCAGTTACCTCTCCCAACACTTCGTCAAGCAGCGAGCCTAGGCCTTTTGGAAGCGAAAGGAGCAGGCAGGATGGTAGGGTTACAGGCCATAAGCTCAACTCTCAGAAGTGTGTATGCATGGGAGGCAGATGTCTGCTACCCACTCGGACATGGGAGTTGGAACCTAGCTACACTCTATTGAAGAAGGATTGGAAATCGCTGTATTCAACTCAGATACACGGGAGTTCAGGCCCAATGCTTACACATGCTTTTCCACAACCTTCCCAGCCACTAACATAGGAGGTTAGCAGTCGTCTACAGTCAGGCAGGATGCGGGAGGGTTCTGCCCTGTCCTCAGCTCTCACAGGGAAGCATGCCTAGAAGCCAGCTCTCAACTAGCTGCATTCTTATGCAGTGTGAAGGTAGCAGTATTCTGAGACAGGAGGTTCCCAGATTACCACTCTACTGCACCTGGAGATACCCTCCAGGTCTGCATTGTTAACTTGCGTCTCAGAGCTCTGGCAAACGTCTCTGGTGAAGACGTGCGAAACTCACTCTGCAGGCAGTGTGGAACTGTGAGGGACTGAGGGTGAGCTCAACTCTCAGAAGTAAGATGTTTTGGACAAGGCGTTCAGCTACCTTCTCATATGGAACTTAGTATGTAGCACCAGTCTACCCCAGGAATTACTAGGAAATCGCTGGATTGAGCTTGGAGGCACGTCTTGTGTGCCGGGAGATTCCAGTTACCTCTCCCAACACTTGCGTCAAGCAGCGAGCCTAGGCCTTTTGGAAGCGAAAGGTAGGCAGGCAGGATGTAGGGTTACAGGCCATAAGCTCAACTCTCAGAAGTGTGTATGCATGGGAGGCAGATGTCTGCTACCCACTCGGACATGGAGTTGGAACCTAGCTACACTCCTATTGAAGAAGGACTTTGGAAATCGCTGTATTCAACTCAGATACACGGGAGTTCAGGCCCAATGCTTACACATGCTTTTCCCACAACCTATCCCAGCCACTAACATAGGAGGTTAGCAGTACGTCTACAGTCAGCAGGATGCGGGAGGGTTCTGCCCTGTCCTCAGCTCTCACAGGGAAGCATGCCTAGAAGCCAGCTCTCAACTAGCTGCATTCTTATGCAGTGTGAAGGTAGCAGTATTCTGAGAAGGAGGTTCCCAGATTACCACTCTACTGCACCTGGAGATACCCTCCAGGTCTGCATTGTTAACTTGCGTCTCAAGCCTCTGGCAAACGTCTCTGGTGAAGACGTGCGAAACTCACTCTGCAGGCAGTGTGGAACTGTGAGGGACTGAGGGTGAGCTCAACTCTCAGAAGTAAGATGTTTTGGACAAGGCGTTCAGCTACCTACTCACGTATGGAACTTAGTATGTAGCACCAGTCTACCCCAGGAATTACTAGGAAATCGCTGATTGAGCTTGGAGGCACTAGTCTTGTGTGCCGGGAGATTCCAGTTACCTCTCCCAACACTTCGTCAAGCAGCGAGCCTAGGCCTTTTGGAAGCGAAAGGTAGCAGCAGGCAGGATGGTAGGGTTACAGGCCATAAGCTCAACTCTCAGAAGTGTGTATGCATGGGAGGCAGATGTCTGCTACCCACTCGGACATGGGAGTTGGAACCTAGCTACACTCCTATTGAAGAAGGTTGGAAATCGCTGTATTCAACTCAGATACACGGGAGTTCAGGCCCAATGCTTACACATGCTTTTCCCACAACCTATCCCAGCCACTAACAGGAGGTTAGCAGGTAGTCTACAGTCAGGCAGGATGCGGCAGGGTTCTGCCCTGTCCTCAGCTCTCACAGGGAAGCATGCCAGAAGCCAGCTCTCAACTAGCTGCATTCTTATGACAGTGTGAAGGTAGCAGTATTCTGAGTAAGGAGGTTCCCAGATTACCACTCTACTGCACCTGGAGATACCCTCCAGGTCTGCATTGTTAACTTGCGTCTCATAGCCTCTGGCAAACGTCTCTGGTGAAGACGTGCGAAACTCACTCTGCAGGCAGTGTGGAACTGTGAGGGACTGAGGGTGAGCTCAACTCTCAGCAGTAAGATGATTTTGGACAAGGCGTTCAGCTACCTTCTCACATATGGAACTTAGTATGTAGCACCAGTCTACCCCAGGAATTACTGGGAAATCGCTGGATTGAGCTTGGAGGCACTAGTCTTGTGTGCCGGGAGATTCCAGTTACCTCTCCCAACACTTGTGAAGCAGCGAGCCTAGGCCTTTTGGAAGCGAAAGTAGTGCAGGCAGGAGGTAGGGTTACAGGCCATAAGCTCAACTCTCAGAAGTGGTATGCATGGGAGGCAGATGTCTGCTACCCACTCGGACATGGAGTGGAACCTAGCTACACTCTGATGAAGAAGGACTTTGGAAATCGCTGTATTCAACTCAGATACACGGGTTCAGGCCAACGATTCCACATGCTTTTCACAACCTTCCCTGCCACTAACATGAGGACGTTAGCAGCTCTACAGTCAGCAGGATGCGGGAGGGTTGTGCCCTGTCCTAGCTCTCACAGGGAAGCATGCCTGAAGCCAGCTGTCAACTAGCTGCATTCTTATGGCAGGTGAAGGTAGCAGTATTCTGAGACAGGAGGTTCCCAGATTACCACTCTACTGCACCTGGAGATACCCTCCAGGTCTGCATTGTTAACTTGCGTCTCAGAGCCTCTGGCAAACGTCTCTGGTGAAGACGTGCGAAACTCACTCTGCAGGCAGTGTGGAACTGTGAGGGACTGAGGGTGAGCTCAACTCTCAGAAGTAAGATTTTTGGACAAGGCGTTCAGCTACCTCTCACGTATGGAACTTAGTATGTAGCACCAGTCTACCCCAGGAATTACTAGGAAATCGCTGATTGAGCTTGGAGGCACGTCTTGTGTGCCGGGAGATTCCATTACCTCTCCCAACACTTGCGTCAAGCAGCGAGCCTAGGCCTTTTGGAAGCGAAAGGTAGCGCAGGCAGGATGTAGGGTTACAGGCCATAAGCTCAACTCTCAGAAGTGTGTATGCATGGGAGGCAGATGTCTGCTACCCACTCGGACATGGGAGTTGGAACCTAGCTACACTCTATTGAAGAAGGATTTGGAAATCGCTGTATTCAACTCAGATACACGGAGTTCAGGCCCAATGCTTACACATGCTTTTCCCACAACCTATCCCAGCCACTAACATAGGGGTTAGCAGTACGTCTACAGTCAGGCAGGATGCGGGAGGGTTCTGCCCTGTCCTCAGCTCTCACAAGGAAGCATGCCTAGAAGCCAGCTCTCAACTAGCTGCATTCTTATGACAGTGTGAAGGTAGCAGTATTCTGAGTAAGGAGGTTCCCAGATTACCACTCTACTGCACCTGGAGATACCCTCCAGGTCTGCATTGTTAACTTGCGTCTCAGAAGCCTCTGGCAAACGTCTCTGGTGAAGACGTGCGAAACTCACTCTGCAGGCAGTGTGGAACTGTGAGGGACTGTGGGTGAGCTCAACTCTCAGAAGTAAGATGTTTTGGACAAGGCGTTCAGCTACCTTCTCACGTATGGAACTTAGTATGTAGCACCAGTCTACCCCAGGAATTAGGAAATCGCTGGATTGAGCTTGGAGGCACTCGTCTTGTGTGCCGGGAGATTCCATTACCTCTCCCAACACTTCGTCAAGCAGCGAGCCTAGGCCTTTTGGAAGCGAAAGGTAGCGGCAGGCGATGTAGGGTTACAGGCCATAAGCTCAACTCTCAGAAGTGTGTATGCATGGGAGGCAGATGTCTGCTACCCACTCGGACATGGGAGTTGGAACCTAGCTACACTCTATTGAAGAAGGATTGGAAATCGCTGTATTCAACTCAGATACACGGGAGTTCAGGCCCAATGCTTACACATGCTTTTCCCACAACCTTCCCAGCCACTAACATAAGGAGGTTAGCAGTACTGTCTACAGTCAGGCAGGATGCGGGAGGGTTCTGCCCTGTCCTCAGCTCTCACAGGGAAGCATGCCTAGAAGCCAGCTCTCAACTAGCTGCATTCTTATGCAGTGTGAAGGTAGCAGTATTCTGAGTAAGGAGGTTCCCAGATTACCACTCTACTGCACCTGGAGATACCCTCCAGGTCTGCATTGTTAACTTGCGTCTCAGAAGCCTCTGGCAAACGTCTCTGGTGAAGACGTGCGAAACTCACTCTGCAGGCAGTGTGGAACTGTGAGGGACTGAGGGTGAGCTCAACTCTCAGAAGTAAGATGTTTTGGACAAGGCGTTCAGCTATTCTCACGTATGGAACTTAGTATGTAGCACCAGTCTACCCCAGGAATTACTAGGAAATCGCTGGATTGAGCTTGGAGGCACTAGTCTTGTGTGCCGGGAGATTCCATTACCTCTCCCAACACTTCGTCAAGCAGCGAGCCTAGGCCTTTTGGAAGCGAAAGGAGCAGCGGAGGGGAGGTAGGGTTACAGGCCATAAGCTCAACTCTCAGAAGTGTGTATGCATGGGAGGCAGATGTCTGCTACCCACTCGGACATGGGAGTTGGAACCTAGCTACACTCTATTGAAGAAGGATTTGGAAATCGCTGTATTCAACTCAGATACACGGGAGTTCAGGCCCAATGCTTACACATGCTTTTCCACAACCTATCCCAGCCACTAACATAGGAGGTTAGCAGTACGTCTACAGTCAGGCAGGATGCGGGAGGGTCTGCCCTGTCCTCAGCTCTCACAGGGAAGCATGCCTGAAGCCAGCTCTCAACTAGCTGCATTCTTATGACAGTGTGAAGGTAGCAGTATTCTGAGAAGGAGGTTCCCAGATTACCACTCTACTGCACCTGGAGATACCCTCCAGGTCTGCATTGTTAACTTGCGTCTCAGAAGCCTCTGGCAAACGTCTCTGGTGAAGACGTGCGAAACTCACTCTGCAGGCAGTGTGGAACTGTGAGGGACTGAGGGTGAGCTCAACTCTCAGCAGTAAGATGATTTTGGACAAGGCGTTCAGCTACCTTCTCACATATGGAACTTAGTATGTAGCACCAGTCTACCCCAGGAATTACTGGGAAATCGCTGGATTGAGCTTGGAGGCACTAGTCTTGTGTGCCGGGAGATTCCAGTTACCTCTCCCAACACTTCGGTGAAGCAGCGAGCCTAGGCCTTTTGGAAGCGAAAGGTAGCTGCAGGCAGGAGGTAGGGTTACAGGCCATAAGCTCAACTCTCAGAAGTGGGTATGCATGGGAGGCAGATGTCTGCTACCCACTCGGACATGCGAGTGGAACCTAGCTACACTCTGATGAAGAAGGACTTTGGAAATCGCTGTATTCAACTCAGATACACGGGTTCAGGCACAACGATTCCACATGCTTTTCTCACAACCTTCCCTGCCACTAACATGAGGACGTTAGCAGCTCCTTCTACAGTCAGCAGGATGCGGGAGGGTTGTGCCCTGTCCTTAGCTCTCACAGGGAAGCATGCCTTGAAGCCAGCTGTCAACTAGCTGCATTCTTATGGCAGGGTGAAGGTAGCAGTATTCTGAGACAGGAGGTTCCCAGATTACCACTCTACTGCACCTGGAGATACCCTCCAGTTCTGCATTGTTAACTTGCGTCTCAGAAGCCTCTGGCAAACGTCTCTGGTGAAGACGTGCGAAACTCACTCTGCAGGCAGTGTGGAACTGTGAGGGACTGAGGGTGAGCTCAACTCTCAGAAGTAAGATGATTTTGGACAAGGCGTTCAGCTACCTTCTCACTTATGGAACTTAGTATGTAGCACCAGTCTACCCCATGAATTACTAGGAAATCGCTTCATTGAGCTTGGAGGCACTCGTGTGCCGGGAGATTCCAGTTACCTCTCCCAACACTTGCGTCAAGCAGCGAGCCTAGGCCTTTTGGAAGCGAAAGGTAGCGTTAGGCAGGATGTAGGGTTACAGGCCATAAGCTCAACTCTCAGAAGTGTGTATGCATGGGAGGCAGATGTCTGCTACCCACTCGGACATGGGAGTTGGAACCTAGCTACACTCCTATTGAAGAAGGATGTTGGAAATCGCTGTATTCAACTCAGATACACGGGAGTTCAGGCCCAATGCTTACACATGCTTTTCCCACAACCTATCCCAGCCACTAACATAAGGAGGTTAGCAGGTACGTCTACAGTCAGGCAGGATGCGGGAGGGTTCTGCCCTGTCCTCAGCTCTCACAGGGAAGCATGCCTAGAAGCCAGCTCTCAACTAGCTGCATTCTTATGACAGTGTGAAGGTAGCAGTATTCTGAGTAAGGAGGTTCCCAGATTACCACTCTCCTGCACCTGGAGATACCCTCCAGGTCTGCATTGTTAACTTGCGTCTCAGAAGCCTCTGGCAAACGTCTCTGGTGAAGACGTGCGAAACTCACTCTGCAGGCAGTGTGGAACTGTGAGGGACTGAGGGTGAGCTCAACTCTCAGAAGTAAGATGTTTTGGACAAGGCGTTCAGCTACCTTCTCACGTATGGAACTTAGTATGTAGCACCAGTCTACCCAGGAATTACTAGGAAATCGCTGGATTGAGCTTGGAGGCACTAGTCTTGTGTGCCGGGAGATTCCATTACCTCTCCCAACACTTCGTAAGCAGCGAGCCTAGGCCTTTTGGAAGGAAAGGAAAGCAGGCTGGGGGGAGGTAGGGTTACAGGTAAGCTCAACTCTCAGAAGTGTGTATGCATGGGAGGCAGATGTCTGCTACCCACTCGGACATGGGAGTTGGAACCCTACACTCTGATTGAAGAAGGATTGGAAATCGCTGTATTCAACTCAGATACACGGAGTTCAGGCCCAATGCTTACACATGCTTTTCCACAACCTCCTCAGCCACTAACATAGGAGTTAGCAGCTCGTCTACAGTCAGCAGGATGCGGGAGGGTTCTGCCCTGTTCAGCTCTCACAGGGAAGCATGCCTAGAAGCCAGCTCTCAACTAGCTGCATTCTTATGGCAGTGTGAAGGTAGCAGTATTCTGAGTAAGGAGGTTCCCAGATTACCACTCTACTGCACCTGGAGATACCCTCCAGGTCTGCATTGTTAACTTGCGTCTCAGAAGCCTCTGGCAAACGTCTCTGGTGAAGACTGCGAAACTCACTCTGCAGGCAGTGTGGAACTGTGAGGGACTGAGGGTGAGCTCAACTCTCAGAAGTAAGATGTTTTGGACAAGGCGTTCACTACCTACTCACGTATGGAACTTAGTATGTAGCACCAGTCTACCCCAGGAATTACTAGGAAATCGCTTGATTGAGCTTGGAGGCACTCGTCTTGTGTGCCGGGAGATTCCATTTACCTCTCCCAACACTTGCGTCAAGCAGCGAACCTAGGCCTTTTGGAAGCGAAAGGTAGCGGCAGGCAGGATGTAGGGTTACAGGCCATAAGCTCAACTCTCAGAAGTGTGTATGCATGGGAGGCAGATGTCTGCTACCCACTCGGACATGGGAGTTGGAACCTAGCTACACTCCTATTGAAGAAGGATGTTGGAAATCGCTGTATTCAACTCAGATACACGGGAGTTCAGGCCCAATGCTTACACATGCTTTTCCCACAACCTATCCCGGCCACTAACATAAGGAGGTTAGCAGGTACGTCTACAGTCAGGCAGGATGCGGGAGGGTTCTGCCCTGTCCTCAGCTCTCACAGGGAAGCATGCCTAGAAGCCAGCTCTCAACTAGCTGCATTCTTATGACAGTGTGAAGGTAGCAGTATTCTGAGTAAGGAGGTTCCCAGATTACCACTCTACTGCACCTGGAGATACCCTCCAGGTCTGCATTGTTAACTTGCGTCTCATAGCCTCTGGCAAACGTCTCTGGTGAAGATGTGCGAAACTCACTCTGCAGGCAGTGTGGAACTGTGAGGGACTGAGGGTGAGCTCAACTCTCAGAAGTAAGATGATTTTGGACAAGGCGTTCAGCTACTTCTCACGTATGGAACTTAGTATGTAGCACCAGTCTACCCCAGGAATTACTAGGAAATCGCTGGATTGAGCTTGGAGGCACTAGTCTTGTGTGCCGGGAGATTCCAGTTACCTCTCCCAACACTTCGTCAAGCAGCGAGCCTAGGCCTTTTGGAAGCGAAAGGTACAGCAGGCGGAGGGGTAGGGTTACAGGCCATAAGCTCAACTCTCAGAAGTGTGTATGCATGGGAGGCAGATGTCTGCTACCCACTCGGACATGGGAGTTGGAACCTAGCTACACTCTATTGAAGAAGGACTTTGGAAATCGCTGTATTCAACTCAGATACACGGGAGTTCAGGCCCAATGCTTACACATGCTTTTCCCACAACCTATCCCAGCCACTAACAAAGGAGGTTAGCAGGTAGTCTACAGGCAGGATGCGGGAGGGTTCTGCCCTGTCCTCAGCTCTCACAGGGAAGCATGCCTGAAGCCAGCTCTCAACTAGCTGCATTCTTATGACAGTGTGAAGGTAGCAGTATTCTGAGACAGGAGGTTCCCAGATTACCACTCTACTGCACCTGGAGATACCCTCCAGGTCTGCATTGTTAACTTGCGTCTCAGAAGCCTCTGGCAAACGTCTCTGGTGAAGACGTGCGAAACTCACTCTGCAGGCAGTGTGGAACTGTGAGGGACTGAGGGTGAGCTCAACTCTCAGAAGTAAGATGATTTTGGACAAGGCGTTCAGCTACCTTCTCACATATGGAACTTAGTATGTAGCACCAGTCTACCCCAGGAATTACTGGAAATCGCTGGATTGAGCTTGGAGGCACTAGTCTTGTGTGCCGGGAGATTCCAGTTACCTCTCCCAACACTTCGGTGAAGCAGCGAGCCTAGGCCTTTTGGAAGCGAAAGGTAGCTGCAGGCGGAGGTAGGGTTACAGGCCATAAGCTCAACTCTCAGAAGTGGTATGCATGGGAGGCAGATGTCTGCTACCCACTCGGACATGGAGTGGAACCTAGCTACACTCTGATTGAAGAAGGACTTTGGAAATCGCTGTATTCAACTCAGATACACGTGGGTTCAGGCCAACATTACACATGCTTTTCCACAACCTTCCCAGCCACTAACATGAGGACGTTAGCAGCTCCTTCTACAGTCAGCAGGATGCGGGAGGGTTGTGCCCTGTCCTAGCTCTCACAGGGAAGCATGCCTTGAAGCCAGCTCAACTAGCTGCATTCTTATGGCGGTTGAAGGTAGCAGTATTCTGAGAAGGAGGTTCCCAGATTACCACTCTACTGCACCTGGAGATACCCTCCAGGTCTGCATTGTTAACTTGCGTCTCAGGCCTCTGGCAAACGTCTCTGGTGAAGACGTGCGAAACTCACTCTGCAGGCAGTGTGGAACTGTGAGGGACTGAGGGTGAGCTCAACTCTCAGAAGTAAGATTTTTGGACAAGGCGTTCACTACCTCTCACGTATGGAACTTAGTATGTAGCACCAGTCTACCCCAGGAATTACTAGGAAATCGCTGATTGAGCTTGGAGGCACGTCTTGTGTGCCGGGAGATTCCATTACCTCTCCCAACACTTGCGTCAAGCAGCGAGCCTAGGCCTTTTGGAAGCGAAAGGTAGCGGCAGGCAGGATGTAGGGTTACAGGCCATAAGCTCAACTCTCAGAAGTGTGTATGCATGGGAGGCAGATGTCTGCTACCCACTCGGACATGGGAGTTGGAACCTAGCTACACTCCTATTGAAGAAGGATTGGAAATCGCTGTATTCAACTCAGATACACGGGAGTTCAGGCCCAATGCTTACACATGCTTTTCCCACAACCTATCCCAGCCACTAACATAGGAGGTTAGCAGGTACATCTACAGTCAGGCAGGATGCGGGAGGGTTCTGCCCTGTCCTCAGCTCTCACAGGGAAGCATGCCTAGAAGCCAGCTCTCAACTAGCTGCATTCTTATGACAGTGTGAAGGTAGCAGTATTCTGAGTAAGGTTCCCAGATTACCACTCTACTGCACCTGGAGATACCCTCCAGGTCTGCATTGTTAACTTGCGTCTCAGAAGCCTCTGGCAAACGTCTCTGGTGAAGACTTGCGAAACTCACTCTGCAGGCAGTGTGGAACTGTGAGGGACTGAGGGTGAGCTCAACTCTCAGAAGTAAGATGTTTTGGACAAGGCGTTCAGCTACCTTCTCACGTATGGAACTTAGTATGTAGCACCAGTCTACCCAGGAATTACTAGGAAATCGCTGGATTGAGCTTGGAGGCACTAGTCTTGTGTGCCGGGAGATTCCAGTTACCTCTCCCAACACTTCGTCAAGCAGCGAGCCTAGGCCTTTTGGAAGCGAAAGGTAGCAGCAGGCAGGATAGGGGTTACAGGCCATAAGCTCAACTCTCAGAAGTGTGTATGCATGGGAGGCAGATGTCTGCTACCCACTCGGACATGGGAGTTGGAACCTAGCTACACTATGATGAAGAAGGATTGGAAATCGCTGTATTCAACTCAGATACAGGAGTTCAGGCCCAATGCTTACACATGCTTTTCCACAACCTTCCCAGCCACTAACATGAGGGTTAGCAGCTCGTCTACAGTCAGCAGGATGCGGGAGGGTTCTGCCCTGTCCTCAGCTCTCACAGGGAAGCATGCCTGAAGCCAGCTCTCAACTAGCTGCATTCTTATGGCAGTGTGAAGGTAGCAGTATTCTGAGACAGGAGGTTCCCAGATTACCACTCTACTGCACCTGGAGATACCCTCCAGGTCTGCATTGTTAACTTGCGTCTCAGAAGCCTCTGGCAAACGTCTCTGGTGAAGACGTGCGAAACTCACTCTGCAGGCAGTGTGGAACTGTGAGGGACTGAGGGTGAGCTCAACTCTCAGAAGTAAGATTTTTGGACAAGGCGTTCAGCTACCTCTCATATGGAACTTAGTATGTAGCACCAGTCTACCCCAGGAATTACTAGGAAATCGCTGATTGAGCTTGGAGGCACTCGTCTTGTGTGGGGAGATTCCAGTTACCTCTCCCAACACTTGCGTCAAGCAGCGAGCCTAGGCCTTTTGGAAGCGAAAGGTAGCGGCAGGAGGGTAGGGTTACAGGCCATAAGCTCAACTCTCAGAAGTGTGTATGCATGGGAGGCAGATGTCTGCTACCCACTCGGACATGGGAGTTGGAACCTAGCTACACTCCTATTGAAGAAGGATTTGGAAATCGCTGTATTCAACTCAGATACACGGGAGTTCAGGCCCAATGCTTACACATGCTTTTCCCACAACCTATCCCAGCCACTAACAAGGAGGTTAGCAGTACTCTACAGTCAGGCAGGATGCGGGAGGGTTCTGCCCTGTCCTCAGCTCTCACAGGGAAGCATGCCTAGAAGCCAGCTCTCAACTAGCTGCATTCTTATGCAGGTGAAGGTAGCAGTATTCTGAGTAAGGAGGTTCCCAGATTACCACTCTACTGCACCTGGAGATACCCTCCAGGTCTGCATTGTTAACTTGCGTCTCAGAAGCCTCTGGCAAACGTCTCTGGTGAAGACGTGCGAAACTCACTCTGCAGGCAGTGTGGAACTGTGAGGGACTGAGGGTGAGCTCAACTCTCAGAAGTAAGATGTTTTGGACAAGGCGTTCAGCTATTCTCATATGGAACTTAGTATGTAGCACCAGTCTACCCCAGGAATTACTAGGAAATCGCTGATTGAGCTTGGAGGCACTAGTCTTGTGTGCCGGGAGATTCCATTACCTCTCCCAACACTTCGTAAGCAGCGAGCCTAGGCCTTTTGGAAGCGAAAGGTAGCGCAGGCAGGATGGTAGGGTTACAGGCCATAAGCTCAACTCTCAGAAGTGTGTATGCATGGGAGGCAGATGTCTGCTACCCACTCGGACATGGGAGTTGGAACCTAGCTACACTCTTGAAGAAGGACTTGGAAATCGCTGTATTCAACTCAGATACACGGGAGTTCAGGCCCAATGCTTACACATGCTTTTCCCACAACCTATCCCAGCCACTAACATAAGGGGTTAGCAGTACGTCTACAGTCAGGCAGGATGCGGGAGGGTTCTGCCCTGTCCTCAGCTCTCACAGGGAAGCATGCCTGAAGCCAGCTCTCAACTAGCTGCATTCTTATGCAGTGTGAAGGTAGCAGTATTCTGAGACGGAGGTTCCCAGATTACCACTCTACTGCACCTGGAGATACCCTCCAGGTCTGCATTGTTAACTTGCGTCTCAGAAGCCTCTGGCAAACGTCTCTGGTGAAGACGTGCGAAACTCACTCTGCAGGCAGTGTGGAACTGTGAGGGACTGAGGGTGAGCTCAACTCTCAGAAGTAAGATGTTTTGGACAAGGCGTTCAGCTACTCTCACGTATGGAACTTAGTATGTAGCACCAGTCTACCCAGGAATTACTAGGAAATCGCTGGATGAGCTTGGAGGCACTAGTCTTGTGTGCCGGGAGATTCCAGTTACCTCTCCCAACACTTCGTCAAAGCAGCGAGCCTAGGCCTTTTGGAAGGAAAGGAAAGCAGGCTGGAGGGGAGGTACAGGCCTTAAGCTCAACTCTCAGAAGTGTGTATGCATGGGAGGCAGATGTCTGCTACCCACTCGGACATGGGAGTTGGAACCTAGCTACACTCTGATTGAAGAAGGATTGGAAATCGCTGTATTCAACTCAGATACACGGGAGTTCAGGCCCAATGCTTACACATGCTTTTCCCACAACCTCCCAGCCACTAACATAGGAGTTAGCAGCTCGTCTACAGTCAGGCAGGATGCGGGAGGGTTCTGCCCTGTCCTCAGCTCTCACAGGGAAGCATGCCTAGAAGCCAGCTCTCAACTAGCTGCATTCTTATGGCAGTGTGAAGGTAGCAGTATTCTGAGTCAGGAGGTTCCCAGATTACCACTCTACTGCACCTGGAGATACCTCCAGGTCTGCATTGTTAACTTGCGTCTCAGAAGCCTCTGGCAAACGTCTCTGGTGAAGACGTGCGAAACTCACTCTGCAGGCAGTGTGGAACTGTGAGGGACTGAGGGTGAGCTCAACTCTCAGAAGTAAGATGTTTTGGACAAGGCGTTCACTACCTCTCACGTATGGAACTTAGTATGTAGCACCAGTCTACCCCAGGAATTACTGGAAATCGCTGATTGAGCTTGGAGGCACTCGTCTTGTGTGCCGGGAGATTCCATTACCTCTCCCAACACTTGCGTCAAGCAGCGAGCCTAGGCCTTTTGGAAGCGAAAGGTAGCGGCAGGCAGGATGTAGGGTTACAGGCCATAAGCTCAACTCTCAGAAGTGTGTATGCATGGAGGAGATGTCTGCTACCCACTCGGACATGGGAGTTGGAACCTAGCTACACTCTATTGAAGAAGGATGTTGGAAATCGCTGTATTCAACTCAGATACACGGGAGTTCAGGCCCAATGCTTACACATGCTTTTCCCACAACCTATCCCAGCCACTAACATAAGGAGGTTAGCAGGTACGTCTACAGTCAGGCAGGATGCGGGAGGGTTCTGCCCTGTCCTCAGCTCTCACAGGGAAGCATGCCTAGAAGCCAGCTCTCAACTAGCTGCATTCTTATGCAGTGTGAAGGTAGCAGTATTCTGAGTAAGGAGGTTCCCAGATTACCACTCTACTGCACCTGGAGATACCCTCCAGGTCTGCATTGTTAACTTGCGTCTCAGAAGCCTCTGGCAAACGTCTCTGGTGAAGACGTGCGAAACTCACTCTGCAGGCAGTGTGGAACTGTGAGGGACTGAGGGTGAGCTCAACTCTCAGAAGTAAGATGTTTTGGACAAGGCGTTCAGCTTCTCACGTATGGAACTTAGTATGTAGCACCAGTCTACCCAGGAATTACTAGGAAATCGCTGGATTGAGCTTGGAGGCACTAGTCTTGTGTGCCGGGAGATTCCAATTACCTCTCCCAACACTTGCGTCAACAGCGAGCCTAGGCCTTTTGGAAGCGAAAGGAACCAGCAGGCTGGATGGGTAGGTACAGGCCTTAAGCTCAACTCTCAGAAGTGTGTATGCATGGGAGGCAGATGTCTGCTACCCACTGACATGGGAGTTGGAACCTAGCTACACTCCTATTGAAGAAGGACTTTGGAAATCGCTGTATTCAACTCAGATACACGGGAGTTCAGGCCCAATGCTTACACATGCTTTTCCCACAACCTATCCCAGCCACTAACATAAGGAGGTTAGGTACGTCTACAGTCAGGCAGGATGCGGGAGGGTCTGCCCTGTCCTCAGCTCTCACAGGGAAGCATAGAAGCCAGCTCAACTAGCTGCATTCCTATGACAGTGTGAAGGTAGCAGTATTCTGAGTAAGGCGGGGTTCCGAGATTACCACTCTACTGCACCTGGAGATACCCTCCAGGTCTGCATTGTTAACTTGCGTCTCAGAAGCCTGTGGCAAACGTCTCTGGTGAAGACGTGCGAAACTCACTCTGCAGGCAGTGTGGAACTGTGAGGGACTGAGGGTGAGCTCAACTCTCAGAAGTAAGATGTTTTGGACAAGGCGTTCAGCTATTCTCACGTATGGAACTTAGTATGTAGCACCAGTCTACCCACGAATTACTAGGAAATCGCTGGAATGAGCTTGGAGGCACTAGTCTTGTGTGCCGGGAGATTCCAATTACCTCTCCCAACACTTCCGTCAAACAGCGAGCCTAGGCCTTTTAGAAGTGAAAGGAACCAGCAGGCTGGATGGGGAGGGTACAGGCCTTAAGCTCAACTCTCAGAAGGTGTATGCAGGGGAGACAGATGTCTGCTACCCACTCTGACATGGGAGTTGGAAACTAGCTACACTCTGATTGAAGAAGGCATTGGAAATCGCTGTATTCAACTCAGATACAGGAGTTCAGGCCCAATGCTTACACATGCTTTTCCCGCAACCTCTCTCAGCCACTAACTTAGGATGTTAGCAGCTGGCCTACAGTCAGGCAGGATGCGGGTGGGTTCTGCCCTGTCCTCAGCACTCCCAGGGAAGCATGCCTAGAAGCCAGCTCTCAACTAGCTGCATTCTTATGGCAGTGTGAAGGTAGCAGTATTCTGAGTCAGGAGGTTCCAGATTACCACTCTACTGCACCTGGAGATACCCTCCAGGTCTGCATTGTTAACTTGCGTCTCAGAAGCCTGGCAAACGTCTCTGGTGAAGACCTGCGAAACTCACTCTGCAGGCAGTGTGGAACTGTGAGGGACTGAGGGTGAGCTCAACTCTCAGAAGTAAGATGTTTTTGGACAAGGCGTTCAGCTACTTCTCACGTATGGAACTTAGTATGTAGCACCAGTCTACCCCAGGAATTACTAGGAAATCGCTGATTGAGCTTGGAGGCACTCGTCTTGTGTGCCGGGAGATTCCAATTACCTCTCCCAACACTTGCGTCAAGCAGCGAGCCTAGGCCTTTTGGAAGGAAAGGTACCAGCAGCGATGGGGTACAGGCCATAAGCTCAACTCTCAGAAGTGTGTATGCATGGGAGGCAGATGTCTGCTACCCACTGACATGGGAGTTGGAACCTAGCTACACTCTATTGAAGAAGGATTGGAAATCGCTGTATTCAACTCAGATACACGGGAGTTCAGGCCCAATGCTTACACATGCTTTTCCCACAACCTCCCAGCCACTAACATAGGAGGTTAGCAGTAGCCTACAGTCAGGCAGGATGCGGGAGGGTTCTGCCCTGTCCTCAGCTCTCACAGGGAAGCATGCCTAGAAGCCAGCTCTCAACTAGCTGCATTTTATGGCAGTGTGAAGGTAGCAGTATTCTGAGTAAGGAGGTTCCAGATTACCACTCTACTGCACCTGGAGATACCCTCCAGGTCTGCATTGTTAACTTGCGTCTCAGAAGCCTTGGCAAACGTCTCTGGTGAAGACGTGCGAAACTCACTCTGCAGGCAGTGTGGAACTGTGAGGGACTGAGGGTGAGCTCAACTCTCAGAAGTAAGATGTTTTGGACAAGGCGTTCAGCTACTTCTCACGTATGGAACTTAGTATGTAGCACCAGTCTACCCAGGAATTACTAGGAAATCGCTGGATGAGCTTGGAGGCACTAGTCTTGTGTGCCGGGAGATTCCATTACCTCTCCCAACACTTCGTCAAACAGCGAGCCTAGGCCTTTTAGAAGGAAAGGTACCAGCAGGCTGGAGGGGAGGTAGGTACAGGCCATAAGCTCAACTCTCAGAAGTGTGTATGCATGGGAGGCAGATGTCTGCTACCCACTGACATGGGAGTTGGAACCTAGCTACACTCTGATTGAAGAAGGATTGGAAATCGCTGTATTCAACTCAGATACACGGGAGTTCAGGCCCAATGCTTACACATGCTTTTCCCACAACCTCCAGCCACTAACATAGGAGGTTAGCAGCTACGTCTACAGTCAGGCAGGATGCGGGAGGGTTCTGCCCTGTCCTCAGCTCTCACAGGGAAGCATGCCTAGAAGCCAGCTCTCAACTAGCTGCATTCTTATGGCAGGTGAAGGTAGCAGTATTCTGAGTCAGGAGGTTCCCAGATTACCACTCTACTGCACCTGGAGATACCCTCCAGGTCTGCATTGTTAACTTGCGTCTCAGAAGCCTCTGGCAAACGTCTCTGGTGAAGACGTGCGAAACTCACTCTGCAGGCAGTGTGGAACTGTGAGGGACTGAGGGTGAGCTCTCTCAGAAGTAAGATGTTTTGGACAAGGCGTTCACTACCTCACGTATGGAACTTAGTATGTAGCACCAGTCTACCCCAGGAATTACTGGGAAATCGCTGATTGAGCTTGGAGGCACTCGTCTTGTGTGCCGGGAGATTCCATTACCTCTCCCAACACTTGCGTCAAGCAGCGAGCCTAGGCCTTTTGGAAGCGAAAGGTAGCGGCAGGCAGGATGTAGGGTTACAGGCCATAAGCTCAACTCTCAGAAGTGTGTATGCATGGGAGGCAGATGTCTGCTACCCACTCGGACATGGGAGTTGGAACCTAGCTACACTCCTATTGAAGAAGGATGTTGGAAATCGCTGTATTCAACTCAGATACACGGGAGTTCAGGCCCAATGCTTACACATGCTTTTCCCACAACCTATCCCAGCCACTAACATAGGAGGTTAGCAGTACGTCTACAGTCAGGCAGGATGCGGGAGGGTTCTGCCCTGTCCTCAGCTCTCACAGGGAAGCATGCCTGAAGCCAGCTCAACTAGCTGCATTCTTATGCAGTGTGAAGGTAGCAGTATTCTGAGTAAGGAGGTTCCCAGATTACCACTCTACTGCACCTGGAGATACCCTCCAGGTCTGCATTGTTAACTTGCGTCTCAGAAGCCTCTGGCAAACGTCTCTGGTGAAGACGTGCGAAACTCACTCTGCAGGCAGTGTGGAACTGTGAGGGACTGAGGGTGAGCTCAACTCTCAGAAGTAAGATGTTTTGGACAAGGCGTTCAGCTACCTTCTCACGTATGGAACTTAGTATGTAGCACCAGTCTACCCAGGAATTACTAGGAAATCGCTGGATTGAGCTTGGAGGCACTAGTCTTGTGTGCCGGGAGATTCCATTACCTCTCCCAACACTTCGTCAAAGCAGCGAGCCTAGGCCTTTTGGAAGCGAAAGGTACCAGCAGGGGATGGGAGGTACAGGCCATAAGCTCAACTCTCAGAAGTGTGTATGCATGGGAGGCAGATGTCTGCTACCCACTCGGACATGGGAGTTGGAACCTAGCTACACTCTGATTGAAGAAGGATTGGAAATCGCTGTATTCAACTCAGATACACGGGAGTTCAGGCCCAATGCTTACACATGCTTTTCCCACAACCTCCCAGCCACTAACATAGGAGTTAGCAGCTCGTCTACAGTCAGGCAGGATGCGGGAGGGTTCTGCCCTGTCCTCAGCTCTCACAGGGAAGCATGCCTGAAGCCAGCTCTCAACTAGCTGCATTCTTATGGCAGTGTGAAGGTAGCAGTATTCTGAGCAGGAGGTTCCCAGATTACCACTCTACTGCACCTGGAGATACCCTCCAGGTCTGCATTGTTAACTTGCGTCTCAGAAGCTGGCAAACGTCTCTGGTGAAGACGTGCGAAACTCACTCTGCAGGCAGTGTGGAACTGTGAGGGACTGAGGGTGAGCTCAACTCTCAGAAGTAAGATGTTTTGGACAAGGCGTTCAGCTACCTTCTCATATGGAACTTAGTATGTAGCACCAGTCTACCCAGGAATTACTAGGAAATCGCTGATTGAGCTTGGAGGCACTAGTCTTGTGTGCCGGGAGATTCCAGTTACCTCTCCCAACACTTCGTCAAGCAGCGAGCCTAGGCCTTTTGGAAGCGAAAGGCAGCAGGCGGATGGAGGGTTACAGGCCATAAGCTCAACTCTCAGAAGTGTGTGTATGCATGGGAGGCAGATGTCTGCTACCCACTCGGACATGGGAGTTGGAACCTAGCTACACTCTGATTGAAGAAGGATTGGAAATCGCTGTATTCAACTCAGATACACGGGAGTTCAGGCCCAATGCTTACACATGCTTTTCCCACAACCTTCCCAGCCACTAACATAGGAGTTAGCAGCTCGTCTACAGTCAGGCAGGATGCGGGAGGGTTCTGCCCTGTCCTCAGCTCTCACAGGGAAGCATGCCTGAAGCCAGCTCTCAACTAGCTGCATTCTTATGGCAGTGTGAAGGTAGCAGTATTCTGAGTAAGGAGGTTCCCAGATTACCACTCTACTGCACCTGGAGATACCCTCCAGGTCTGCATTGTTAACTTGCGTCTCAGAAGCCTCTGGCAAACGTCTCTGGTGAAGACGTGCGAAACTCACTCTGCAGGCAGTGTGGAACTGTGAGGGACTGAGGGTGAGCTCAACTCTCAGAAGTAAGATGTTTTGGACAAGGCGTTCACTACCTCTCACGTATGGAACTTAGTATGTAGCACCAGTCTACCCCAGGAATTACTAGGAAATCGCTGATTGAGCTTGGAGGCACTCGTCTTGTGTGCCGGGAGATTCCAGTTACCTCTCCCAACACTTCGAAGCAGCGAGCCTAGGCCTTTTGGAAGCGAAAGGTAGCGGCAGGCAGGATGTAGGGTTACAGGCCATAAGCTCAACTCTCAGAAGTGTGTATGCATGGGAGGCAGATGTCTGCTACCCACTCGGACATGGGAGTTGGAACCTAGCTACACCTATTGAAGAAGGATTTGGAAATCGCTGTATTCAACTCAGATACACGGGAGTTCAGGCCCAATGCTTACACATGCTTTTCCCACAACCTATCCCAGCCACTAACAAAGGAGGTTAGCAGTACGTCTACAGTCAGGCAGGATGCGGGAGGGTTCTGCCCTGTCCTCAGCTCTCACAGGGAAGCATGCCTGAAGCCAGCTCTCAACTAGCTGCATTCTTATGCAGTGTGAAGGTAGCAGTATTCTGAGTAAGGAGGTTCCCAGATTACCACTCTACTGCACCTGGAGATACCCTCCAGGTCTGCATTGTTAACTTGCGTCTCAGAAGCCTCTGGCAAACGTCTCTGGTGAAGACGTGCGAAACTCACTCTGCAGGCAGTGTGGAACTGTGAGGGACTGAGGGTGAGCTCAACTCTCAGAAGTAAGATGTTTTGGACAAGGCGTTCAGCTACCTCTCACGTATGGAACTTAGTATGTAGCACCAGTCTACCCCAGGAATTACTAGGAAATCGCTGGATTGAGCTTGGAGGCACTAGTCTTGTGTGCCGGGAGATTCCATTACCTCTCCCAACACTTCGTCAAAGCAGCGAGCCTAGGCCTTTTGGAAGCGAAAGGTAAGCAGGCGGAGGGGTAGGGTTACAGGCCATAAGCTCAACTCTCAGAAGTGTGTATGCATGGGAGGCAGATGTCTGCTACCCACTCGGACATGGGAGTTGGAACCTAGCTACACTCTGATTGAAGAAGGATTGGAAATCGCTGTATTCAACTCAGATACAGGAGTTCAGGCCCAATGCTTACACATGCTTTTCCCACAACCTCCCAGCCACTAACATAGGAGGTTAGCAGTCCCTACAGTCAGGCAGGATGCGGGAGGGTTCTGCCCTGTCCTCAGCTCTCACAGGGAAGCATGCCTGAAGCCAGCTCTCAACTAGCTGCATTCTTATGGCAGTGAAGGTAGCAGTATTCTGAGTCAGGAGGTTCCCAGATTACCACTCTACTGCACCTGGAGATACCCTCCAGGTCTGCATTGTTAACTTGCGTCTCAGAAGCCTCTGGCAAACGTCTCTGGTGAAGACGTGCGAAACTCACTCTGCAGGCAGTGTGGAACTGTGAGGGACTGAGGGTGAGCTCAACTCTCAGAAGTAAGATGTTTTGGACAAGGCGTTCAGCTACCTTCTCACGTATGGAACTTAGTATGTAGCACCAGTCTACCCAGGAATTACTAGGAAATCGCTGGATTGAGCTTGGAGGCACTCGTCTTGTGTGCCGGGAGATTCCATTACCTCTCCCAACACTTCGTCAAGCAGCGAGCCTAGGCCTTTTGGAAGCGAAAGGTACCAGCAGGCAGGAGGGGGTTACAGGCCATAAGCTCAACTCTCAGAAGTGTGTATGCATGGGAGGCAGATGTCTGCTACCCACTCGGACATGGGAGTTGGAACCTAGCTACACTCTATTGAAGAAGGATTGGAAATCGCTGTATTCAACTCAGATACACGGGAGTTCAGGCCCAATGCTTACACATGCTTTTCCCACAACCTCCCAGCCACTAACATAGGAGGTTAGCAGTCGTCTACAGTCAGGCAGGATGCGGGAGGGTTCTGCCCTGTCCTCAGCTCTCACAGGGAAGCATGCCTAGAAGCCAGCTCAACTAGCTGCATTCTTATGGCAGTGTGAAGGTAGCAGTATTCTGAGTAAGGAGGTTCCCAGATTACCACTCTACTGCACCTGGAGATACCCTCCAGGTCTGCATTGTTAACTTGCGTCTCAGAAGCCTCTGGCAAACGTCTCTGGTGAAGACGTGCGAAACTCACTCTGCAGGCAGTGTGGAACTGTGAGGGACTGAGGGTGAGCTCAACTCTCAGAAGTAAGATGATTTTGGACAAGGCGTTCAGCTACCTTCTCACATATGGAACTTAGTATGTAGCACCAGTCTACCCCAGGAATTACTGGGAAATCGCTGGATTGAGCTTGGAGGCACTAGTCTTGTGTGCCGGGAGATTCCAGTTACCTCTCCCAACACTTCGGTGAAGCAGCGAGCCTAGGCCTTTTGGAAGCGAAAGGTAGCTGCAGGCAGGAGGTAGGGTTACAGGCCATAAGCTCAACTCTCAGAAGTGGTATGCATGGGAGGCAGATGTCTGCTACCCACTCGGACATGCGAGTGGGAACCTAGCTACACTCTGATGAAGAAGGACTTTGGAAATCGCTGTATTCAACTCAGATACACGTGGGTTCAGGCACAACGATTCCACATGCTTTTCTCACAACCTTTCCCTGCCACTAACATGAGGACGTTAGCAGCTCCTTCTACAGTCAAGCAGGATGCGGGAGGGTTGTGCCCTGTCCTTAGCTCTCACAGGGAAGCATGCCTTGAAGCCAGCTGTCAACTAGCTGCATTCTTATGGCAGGGTGAAGGTAGCAGTATTCTGAGACAGGAGGTTCCCAGATTACCACTCTACTGCACCTGGAGATACCCTCCAGGTCTGCATTGTTAACTTGCGTCTCAGAAGCCTCTGGCAAACGTCTCTGGTGAAGACGTGCGAAACTCACTCTGCAGGCAGTGTGGAACTGTGAGGGACTGAGGGTGAGCTCAACTCTCAGAAGTAAGATGTTTTGGACAAGGCGTTCACTACCTCTCACGTATGGAACTTAGTATGTAGCACCAGTCTACCCCAGGAATTACTAGGAAATCGCTGATTGAGCTTGGAGGCACTCGTCTTGTGTGCCGGGAGATTCCAGTTACCTCTCCCAACACTTGCGTCAAGCAGCGAGCCTAGGCCTTTTGGAAGCGAAAGGTAGCGGCAGGCAGGATGTAGGGTTACAGGCCATAAGCTCAACTCTCAGAAGTGTGTATGCATGGGAGGCAGATGTCTGCTACCCACTCGGACATGGGAGTTGGAACCTAGCTACACTCCTATTGAAGAAGGATTGGAAATCGCTGTATTCAACTCAGATACACGGGAGTTCAGGCCCAATGCTTACACATGCTTTTCCCACAACCTATCCCAGCCACTAACATAAGGAGGTTAGCAGTCGTCTACAGTCAGGCAGGATGCGGGAGGGTTCTGCCCTGTCCTCAGCTCTCACAGGGAAGCATGCCTAGAAGCCAGCTCTCAACTAGCTGCATTCTTATGACAGTGTGAAGGTAGCAGTATTCTGAGTAAGGAGGTTCCCAGATTACCACTCTACTGCACCTGGAGATACCCTCCAGGTCTGCATTGTTAACTTGCGTCTCAGAAGCCTCTGGCAAACGTCTCTGGTGAAGACGTGCGAAACTCACTCTGCAGGCAGTGTGGAACTGTGAGGGACTGAGGGTGAGCTCAACTCTCAGAAGTAAGATGTTTGGACAAGGCGTTCAGCTATTCTCACGTATGGAACTTAGTATGTAGCACCAGTCTACCCCAGGAATTACTAGGAAATCGCTGGATTGAGCTTGGAGGCACTAGTCTTGTGTGCCGGGAGATTCCATTACCTCTCCCAACACTTCGTCAAAGCAGCGAGCCTAGGCCTTTTGGAAGCGAAAGGCAGCAGGCGGATGGGAGGTTACAGGCCATAAGCTCAACTCTCAGAAGTGTGTATGCATGGGAGGCAGATGTCTGCTACCCACTCGGACATGGGAGTTGGAACCTAGCTACACTCTGATTGAAGAAGGATTGGAAATCGCTGTATTCAACTCAGATACACGGGAGTTCAGGCCCAATGCTTACACATGCTTTTCCCACAACCTTCCCAGCCACTAACATAGGAGTTAGCAGCTCGTCTACAGTCAGGCAGGATGCGGGAGGGTTCTGCCCTGTCCTCAGCTCTCACAGGGAAGCATGCCTAGAAGCCAGCTCTCAACTAGCTGCATTCTTATGGCAGTGTGAAGGTAGCAGTATTCTGAGTCAGGAGGTTCCCAGATTACCACTCTACTGCACCTGGAGATACCCTCCAGGTCTGCATTGTTAACTTGCGTCTCAGAAGCCTCTGGCAAACGTCTCTGGTGAAGACTGCGAAACTCACTCTGCAGGCAGTGTGGAACTGTGAGGGACTGAGGGTGAGCTCAACTCTCAGAAGTAAGATGTTTTGGACAAGGCGTTCAGCTACCTTCTCATATGGAACTTAGTATGTAGCACCAGTCTACCCAGGAATTACTAGGAAATCGCTGGATTGAGCTTGGAGGCACTAGTCTTGTGTGCCGGGAGATTCCAGTTACCTCTCCCAACACCGTCAAGCAGCGAGCCTAGGCCTTTTGGAAGCGAAAGGTAGCAGCAGGCAGGATGGGTAGGGTTACAGGCCATAAGCTCAACTCTCAGAAGGTGTATGCATGGGAGGCAGATGTCTGCTACCCACTCGGACATGGGAGTTGGAACCTAGCTACACTCTGATGAAGAAGGATTGGAAATCGCTGTATTCAACTCAGATACAGGAGTTCAGGCCCAATGCTTACACATGCTTTTCCACAACCTCCCAGCCACTAACATAGGAGGTTAGCAGCTCCTACAGTCAGGCAGGATGCGGGAGGGTCTGCCCTGTCCTCAGCTCACAGGGAAGCATGCCTAGAAGCCAGCTCAACTAGCTGCATTCTTATGGCAGTGTGAAGGTAGCAGTATTCTGAGTAAGGAGGTTCCCAGATTACCACTCTACTGCACCTGGAGATACCCTCCAGGTCTGCATTGTTACCTTGCGTCTCAGAAGCCTCTGGCAAACGTCTCTGGTGAAGACGTGTGAAACTCACTCTGCAGGCAGTGTGGAACTGTGAGGGACTGAGGGTGAGCTCAACTCTCAGCAGAAGTAAGATGATTTTGGACAAGGCGTTCAGCTACCCTCTCACATATGGAACTTAGTATGTAGCACCAGTCTACCCCAGGAATTACTGGGAAATCGCTGGATTGAGCTTGGAGGCACTAGTCTTGTGTGCCGGGAGATTCCAGTTACCTCTCCCAACACTTCGGTGAAGCAGCGAGCCTAGGCCTTTTGGAAGCGAAAGGTAGCTGCAGGCAGGAGGTAGGGTTACAGGCCATAAGCTCAACTCTCAGAAGTGTGTATGCATGGGAGGCAGATGTCTGCTACCCACTCGGACATGGAGTTGGAACCTAGCTACACTCTGATGAAGAAGGACTTTGGAAATCGCTGTATTCAACTCAGATACACGGGAGTTCAGGCCCAATGCTTACACATGCTTTTCCCACAACCTATCCCTGCCACTAACATGAGGACGTTAGCAGCTCCTTCTACAGTCAAGCAGGATGCGGGAGGGTTGTGCCCTGTCCTTAGCTCTCACAGGGAAGCATGCCTTGAAGCCAGCTGTCAACTAGCTGCATTCTTATGGCAGGGTGAAGGTAGCAGTATTCTGAGACAGGAGGTTCCCAGATTACCACTCTACTGCACCTGGAGATACCCTCCAGGTCTGCATTGTTAACTTGCGTCTCAGAAGCCTCTGGCAAACGTCTCTGGTGAAGACGTGCGAAACTCACTCTGCAGGCAGTGTGGAACTGTGAGGGACTGAGGGTGAGCTCAACTCTCAGAAGTAAGATGTTTTGGACAAGGCGTTCACTACCTTCTCACGTATGGAACTTAGTATGTAGCACCAGTCTACCCCAGGAATTACTAGGAAATCGCTGATTGAGCTTGGAGGCACTCGTCTTGTGTGCCGGGAGATTCCAGTTACCTCTCCCAACACTTGCGTCAAGCAGCGAGCCTAGGCCTTTTGGAAGCGAAAGGTAGCTGCAGGCAGGATGTAGGGTTACAGGCCATAAGCTCAACTCTCAGAAGTGTGTATGCATGGGAGGCAGATGTCTGCTACCCACTCGGACATGGGAGTTGGAACCTAGCTACACTCTATGAAGAAGGATTGGAAATCGCTGTATTCAACTCAGATACACGGAGTTCAGGCCCAATGCTTACACATGCTTTTCCCACAACTATCCCAGCCACTAACATAAGGAGTTAGCACGTCTACAGTCAGGCAGGATGCGGGAGGGTTCTGCCCTGTCCTCAGCTCTCACAGGGAAGCATGCCTAGAAGCCAGCTCTCAACTAGCTGCATTCTTATGGACAGTGTGAAGGTAGCAGTATTCTGAGACAGGAGGTTCCCAGATTACCACTCTACTGCACCTGGAGATACCCTCCAGGTCTGCATTGTTAACTTGCGTCTCAGAGCCTCTGGCAAAGTCTCTGGTGAAGACTGCGAAACTCACTCTGCAGGCAGTGTGGAACTGTGAGGGACTGAGGGTGAGCTCAACTCTCAGAAGTAAGATGATTTTGGACAAGGCGTTCACTCTTCTCACATATGGAACTTAGTATGTAGCACCAGTCTACCCCAGGAATTACTGGGAAATCGCTGGATTGAGCTTGGAGGCACTAGTCTTGTGTGCCGGGAGATTCCATTACCTCTCCCAACACTTCGTAAGCAGCGAGCCTAGGCCTTTTGAAGGAAGGAAAGCAGGCTGGGGGAGGGGTTACAGGCCATAAGCTCAACTCTCAGAAGTGTATGCATGGGAGGCAGATGTCTGCTACCCACTGACATGGGAGTTGGGAACCTAGCTACACTCTGATGAAGAAGGATTGGAAATCGCTGTATTCAACTCAGATACACGGGAGTTCAGGCCAATGCTTACACATGCTTTTCCACAACCTCCCAGCCACTAACATAAGGAGTTAGCAGCTCGTCTACAGTCAGGCAGGATGCGGGAGGGTTCTGCCCTGTCCTCAGCTCTCACAGGGAAGCATGCCTGAAGCCAGCTCTCAACTAGCTGCATTCTTATGGCAGTGTGAAGGTAGCAGTATTCTGAGACAGGAGGTTCCCAGATTACCACTCTACTGCACCTGGAGATACCCTCCAGGTCTGCATTGTTAACTTGCGTCTCAGAAGCCTCTGGCAAACGTCTCTGGTGAAGACGTGCGAAACTCACTCTGCAGGCAGTGTGGAACTGTGAGGGACTGAGGGTGAGCTCAACTCTCAGAAGTAAGATGATTTTGGACAAGGCGTTCAGCTACCTTCTCACGTATGGAACTTAGTATGTAGCACCAGTCTACCCAGGAATTACTAGGAAATCGCTGGATTGAGCTTGGAGGCACTAGTCTTGTGTGCCGGGAGATTCCAGTTACCTCTCCCAACACTTCGAAGCAGCGAGCCTAGGCCTTTTGGAAGCGAAAGGTACAGCAGGCAGGGGTAGGGTTACAGGCCATAAGCTCAACTCTCAGAAGTGTGTATGCATGGGAGGCAGATGTCTGCTACCCACTCGGACATGGGAGTTGGAACCTAGCTACACTCTGATTGAAGAAGGATTGGAAATCGCTGTATTCAACTCAGATACACGGAGTTCAGGCCCAATGCTTACACATGCTTTTCCCACAACCTTCCAGCCACTAACATAGGAGGTTAGCAGGCGTCTACAGTCAGGCAGGATGCGGGAGGGTTCTGCCCTGTCCTCAGCTCTCACAGGGAAGCATGCCTAGAAGCCAGCTCTCAACTAGCTGCATTCTTATGACAGTGTGAAGGTAGCAGTATTCTGAGTAAGGAGGTTCCCAGATTACCACTCTACTGCACCTGGAGATACCCTCCAGGTCTGCATTGTTAACTTGCGTCTCAGAAGCCTCTGGCAAACGTCTCTGGTGAAGACGTGCGAAACTCACTCTGCAGGCAGTGTGGAACTGTGAGGGACTGTGGGTGAGCTCAACTCTCAGAAGTAAGATGTTTTGGACAAGGCGTTCAGCTACCTCTCACGTATGGAACTTAGTATGTAGCACCAGTCTACCCCAGGAATTACTAGGAAATCGCTGATTGAGCTTGGAGGCACTCTTGTGTGCCGGGAGATTCCAGTTACCTCTCCCAACACTTGCGTCAAGCAGCGAGCCTAGGCCTTTTGGAAGCGAAAGGTAGCGGCAGGCAGGAGGTAGGGTTACAGGCCATAAGCTCAACTCTCAGAAGTGTGTATGCATGGGAGGCAGATGTCTGCTACCCACTCGGACATGGGAGTGGAACCTAGCTACACTCTATTGAAGAAGGACTTTGGAAATCGCTGTATTCAACTCAGATACACGGGGTTCAGGCCCAATGCTTACACATGCTTTTCCACAACCTTCCCAGCCACTAACATGAGGAGGTTAGCAGGTATCTACAGTCAGGCAGGATGCGGGAGGGTTCTGCCCTGTCCTCAGCTCTCACAGGGAAGCATGCCTTGAAGCCAGCTCTCAACTAGCTGCATTCTTATGCAGGTGAAGGTAGCAGTATTCTGAGACAGGAGGTTCCCAGATTACCACTCTACTGCACCTGGAGATACCCTCCAGGTCTGCATTGTTAACTTGCGTCTCAGAAGCCTCTGGCAAAGTCTCTGGTGAAGACGTGCGAAACTCACTCTGCAGGCAGTGTGGAACTGTGAGGGACTGAGGGTGAGCTCAACTCTCAGAAGTAAGATGATTTTGGACAAGGCGTTCAGCTACCTTCTCACATATGGAACTTAGTATGTAGCACCAGTCTACCCCAGGAATTACTGGGAAATCGCTGGATTGAGCTTGGAGGCACTAGTCTTGTGTGCCGGGAGATTCCAGTTACCTCTCCCAACACTTCGGTGAAGCAGCGAGCCTAGGCCTTTTGGAAGCGAAAGGTAGCTGCAGGCAGGATAGGGGTAGGGTTACAGGCCATAAGCTCAACTCTCAGAAGTGGTATGCATGGGAGGCAGATGTCTGCTACCCACTCGGACATGCGAGTGGAACCTAGCTACACTCTGATGAAGAAGGACTTTGGAAATCGCTGTATTCAACTCAGATACACGTGGGTTCAGGCACAACGATTCCACATGCTTTTCTCACAACCTTCCCTGCCACTAACATGAGGACGTTAGCAGCTCCTTCTACAGTCAAGCAGGATGCGGGAGGGTTGTGCCCTGTCCTTAGCTCTCACAGGGAAGCATGCCTTGAAGCCAGCTCAACTAGCTGCATTCTTATGGCAGGGTGAAGGTAGCAGTATTCTGAGACAGGAGGTTCCCAGATTACCACTCTACTGCACCTGGAGATACCCTCCAGGTCTGCATTGTTAACTTGCGTCTCATAGCCTCTGGCAAACGTCTCTGGTGAAGACGTGCGAAACTCACTCTGCAGGCAGTGTGGAACTGTGAGGGACTGAGGGTGAGCTCAACTCTCAGAAGTAAGATGATTTTGGACAAGGCGTTCAGCTACCTTCTCACATATGGAACTTAGTATGTAGCACCAGTCTACCCCAGGAATTACTGGAAATCGCTGGATTGAGCTTGGAGGCACTAGTCTTGTGTGCCGGGAGATTCCAGTTACCTCTCCCAACACTTCGGTGAAGCAGCGAGCCTAGGCCTTTTGGAAGCGAAAGGTAGCTGCAGGCAGGAGGTAGGGTTACAGGCCATAAGCTCAACTCTCAGAAGTGGGTATGCATGGGAGGCAGATGTCTGCTACCCACTCGGACATGGAGTGGGAACCTAGCTACACTCTGATGAAGAAGGACTTTGGAAATCGCTGTATTCAACTCAGATACACGTGGGTTCAGGCACAACGATTCCACATGCTTTTTCTCACAACCTTTCCCTGCCACTCACATGAGGACGTTAGCAGCTCCTTCTACAGTCAAGCAGGATGCGGGAGGGTGTGCCCTGTCCTTAGCTCTCACAGGGAAGCATGCCTTGCAGCCCAGCACTGTCCCTTAGCTGCATCTTATGGCAGGGTGAAGGTAGCAGTATTCTGAGACAGGAGGTTCCCAGATTACCACTCTACTGCACCTGGAGATACCCTCCAGGTCTGCATTGTTAACTTGCGTCTCATAGCCTCTGGCAAACGTCTCTGGTGAAGATGTGCGAAACTCACTCTGCAGGCAGTGTGGAACTGTGAGGGACTGAGGGTGAGCTCAACTCTCAGAAGTAAGATGTTTTGGACAAGGCGTTCACTACCTCTCACGTATGGAACTTAGTATGTAGCACCAGTCTACCCCAGGAATTACTAGGAAATCGCTTGATTGAGCTTGGAGGCACTCGTCTTGTGTGCCGGGAGATTCCAGTTACCTCTCCCAACACTTGCGTCAAGCAGCGAGCCTAGGCCTTTTGGAAGCGAAAGGTAGCGGCAGGCAGGAGTTAGGGTTACAGGCCATGAGCTCAACTCTCAGAAGAGTGTATGCATGGGAGGCAGATGTCTGCTACCCACTCGGACATGGGAGTTGGAACCTAGCTACACTCTATTGAAGAAGGATTGGAAATCGCTGTATTCAACTCAGATACACGGGAGTTCAGGCCCAATGCTTACACATGCTTTTCCACAACATCCCAGCCACTAACATAAGGAGGTTAGCAGTCTACAGTCAGGCAGGATGCGGGAGGGTTCTGCCCTGTCCTCAGCTCTCACAGGGAAGCATGCCTAGAAGCCAGCTCTCAACTAGCTGCATTCTTATGCAGTGTGAAGGTAGCAGTATTCTGAGACAGGAGGTTCCCAGATTACCACTCTACTGCACCTGGAGATACCCTCCAGGTCTGCATTGTTAACTTGCGTCTCAGAGCCTCTGGCAAAGTCTCTGGTGAAGACGGCGAAACTCACTCTGCAGGCAGTGTGGAACTGTGAGGGACTGAGGGTGAGCTCAACTCTCAGAAGTAAGATGATTTTGGACAAGGCGTTCACCTCTCTCATATGGAACTTAGTATGTAGCACCAGTCTACCCCAGGAATTACTAGGAAATCGCTGGATTGAGCTTGGAGGCACTAGTCTTGTGTGCCGGGAGATTCCAGTTACCTCTCCCAACACTTCGTCAAGCAGCGAGCCTAGGCCTTTTGGAAGCGAAAGGTAGCAGGGGAGGGGTAGGGTTACAGGCCATAAGCTCAACTCTCAGAAGTGTGTATGCATGGGAGGCAGATGTCTGCTACCCACTCGGACATGGAGTGGAACCTAGCTACACTCTGATGAAGAAGGATTGGAAATCGCTGTATTCAACTCAGATACACGGAGTTCAGGCCAACGACACATGCTTTTCCAACCTCCCAGCCACTAACATGAGGACGTTAGCAGCTCTTCTACAGTCAGGCAGGATGCGGGAGGGTTGTGCCCTGTCCTAGCTCTCACAGGGAAGCATGCCTAGAAGCCAGCTCTCAACTAGCTGCATTCTTATGGCAGTGTGAAGGTAGCAGTATTCTGAGACAGGAGGTTCCCAGATTACCACTCTACTGCACCTGGAGATACCCTCCAGGTCTGCATTGTTAACTTGCGTCTCAGAAGCCTCTGGCAAACGTCTCTGGTGAAGACGTGCGAAACTCACTCTGCAGGCAGTGTGGAACTGTGAGGGACTGAGGGTGAGCTCAACTCTCAGAAGTAAGATGTTTTGGACAAGGCGTTCAGCTACCTTCTCACATGGAACTTAGTATGTAGCACCAGTCTACCCAGGAATTACTAGGAAATCGCTGGATTGAGCTTGGAGGCACTAGTCTTGTGTGCCGGGAGATTCCAGTTACCTCTCCCAACACTTCGTCAAGCAGCGAGCCTAGGCCTTTTGGAAGGAAAGGTAGCAGCAGGCGGAGGGGTAGGGTTACAGGCCATAAGCTCAACTCTCAGAAGTGGTATGCATGGGAGGCAGATGTCTGCTACCCACTCGGACATGGGAGTTGGAACCTAGCTACACTCTGATTGAAGAAGGATTGGAAATCGCTGTATTCAACTCAGATACAGGAGTTCAGGCCAATGCTTACACATGCTTTTCCACAACCTCTTCCCAGCCACTAACATAGGAGGTTAGCAGCTCTTCTACAGTCAGGCAGGATGCGGGAGGGTTCTGCCCTGTCCTCAGCTCTCACAGGGAAGCATGCCTAGAAGCCAGCTCTCAACTAGCTGCATTCTTATGGCAGTGTGAAGGTAGCAGTATTCTGAGAAGGAGGTTCCCAGATTACCACTCTACTGCACCTGGAGATACCCTCCAGGTCTGCATTGTTAACTTGCGTCTCAGAAGCCTCTGGCAAACGTCTCTGGTGAAGACGTGCGAAACTCACTCTGCAGGCAGTGTGGAACTGTGAGGGACTGAGAGTGAGCTCAACTCTCAGAAGTAAGATGTTTTGGACAAGGCGTTCAGCTACCTTCTCACGTATGGAACTTAGTATGTAGCACCAGTCTACCCCAGGAATTACTAGGAAATCGCTGATTGAGCTTGGAGGCACGTCTTGTGTGCCGGGAGATTCCAGTTACCTCTCCCAACACTTGCGTCAAGCAGCGAGCCTAGGCCTTTTGGAAGCGAAAGGTAGCTGCAGGCAGGAGGTAGGGTTACAGGCCATAAGCTCAACTCTCAGAAGTGTGTATGCATGGGAGGCAGATGTCTGCTTCCCACTCGGACATGGGAGTTGGAACCTAGCTACACTCTATTGAAGAAGGATTGGAAATCGCTGTATTCAACTCAGATACACGGGAGTTCAGGCCCAATGCTTACACATGCTTTTCCACAACCTATCCCAGCCACTAACAAAGGAGGTTAGCAGGTAGTCTACAGTCAGGCAGGATGCGGGAGGGTTCTGCCCTGTCCTCAGCTCTCACAGGGAAGCATGCCTGAAGCCAGCTCTCAACTAGCTGCTTATGGCAGGTGAAGGTAGCAGTATTCTGACAGGAGGTTCCCAGATTACCACTCTACTGCACCTGGAGATACCCTCCAGGTCTGCATTGTTAACTTGCGTCTCAGAAGCCTCTGGCAAAGTCTCTGGTGAAGACGTGCGAAACTCACTCTGCAGGCAGTGTGGAACTGTGAGGGACTGAGGGTGAGCTCAACTCTCAGAAGTAAGATGATTTTGGACAAGGCGTTCAGCTACCTTCTCACATATGGAACTTAGTATGTAGCACCAGTCTACCCCAGGAATTACTGGGAAATCGCTGGATTGAGCTTGGAGGCACTAGTCTTGTGTGCCGGGAGATTCCAGTTACCTCTCCCAACACTTGTGAAGCAGCGAGCCTAGGCCTTTTGGAAGCGAAAGGTAGCTGCAGGCAGGAGGTAGGGTTACAGGCCATAAGCTCAACTCTCAGAAGTGGTATGCATGGGAGGCAGATGTCTGCTACCCACTCGGACATGGAGTGGGAACCTAGCTACACTCTGATGAAGAAGGACTTTGGAAATCGCTGTATTCAACTCAGATACACGTGGGTTCAGGCACAACGATTCCACATGCTTTTCTCACAACCTTTCCCTGCCACTAACATGAGGACGTTAGCAGCTCTTACAGTCAAGCAGGATGCGGGAGGGTTGTGCCCTGTCCTTAGCTCTCACAGGGAAGCATGCCTTGAAGCCAGTCAACTAGCTGCATTCTTATGGCAGGGTGAAGGTAGCAGTATTCTGAGACAGGAGGTTCCCAGATTACCACTCTACTGCACCTGGAGATACCCTCCAGGTCTGCATTGTTAACTTGCGTCTCAGAAGCCTCTGGCAAACGTCTCTGGTGAAGACGTGCGAAACTCACTCTGCAGGCAGTGTGGAACTGTGAGGGACTGAGGGTGAGCTCAACTCTCAGAAGTAAGATGATTTTGGACAAGGCGTTCAGCTACCTCTCACATATGGAACTTAGTATGTAGCACCAGTCTACCCCAGGAATTACTGGGAAATCGCTGGATTGAGCTTGGAGGCACTAGTCTTGTGTGCCGGGAGATTCCAGTTACCTCTCCCAACACTTCGGTGAAGCAGCGAGCCTAGGCCTTTTGGAAGCGAAAGGTAGCTGCAGGCAGGAGGTAGGGTTACAGGCCATAAGCTCAACTCTCAGAAGTGGGTATGCATGGGAGGCAGATGTCTGCTACCCACTCGACATGCGAGTGGGAACCTAGCTACACTCTGATGAAGAAGGACTTTGGAAATCGCTGTATTCAACTCAGATACACGTGGGTTCAGGCACAACGATTCCACATGCTTTTCTCACAACCTTTCCCTGCCACTAACATGAGGACGTTAGCAGCTCCTTCTACAGTCAAGCAGGATGCGGGAGGGTTGTGCCCTGTCCTTAGCTCTCACAGGGAAGCATGCCTTGAAGCCAGCTGTCAACTAGCTGCATTCTTATGGCAGGGTGAAGGTAGCAGTATTCTGAGACAGGAGGTTCCCAGATTACCACTCTACTGCACCTGGAGATACCCTCCAGGTCTGCATTGTTAACTTGCGTCTCAGAGCCTCTGGCAAACGTCTCTGGTGAAGACGTGCGAAACTCACTCTGCAGGCAGTGTGGAACTGTGAGGGACTGAGGGTGAGCTCAACTCTCAGAAGTAAGATGTTTTGGACAAGGCGTTCAGCTACCTTCTCACATATGGAACTTAGTATGTAGCACCAGTCTACCCCAGGAATTACTAGGAAATCGCTGATTGAGCTTGGAGGCACTCGTCTTGTGTGCCGGGAGATTCCAGTTACCTCTCCCAACACTTGCGTCAAGCAGCGAGCCTAGGCCTTTTGGAAGCGAAAGGTAGCGGCAGGCAGGATGTAGGGTTACAGGCCATAAGCTCAACTCTCAGAAGTGTGTATGCATGGGAGGCAGATGTCTGCTACCCACTCGGACATGGGAGTTGGAACCTAGCTACACTCTGATTGAAGAAGGATTGGAAATCGCTGTATTCAACTCAGATACACGGGAGTTCAGGCCCAATGCTTACACATGCTTTTCCACAACCTCCCAGCCACTAACAGGAGTTAGCAACGTCTACAGTCAGGCAGGATGCGGGAGGGTTCTGCCCTGTCCTCAGCTCTCACAGGGAAGCATGCCTAGAAGCCAGCTCTCAACTAGCTGCATTCTTATGGCAGGGTGAAGGTAGCAGTATTCTGAGACAGGAGGTTCCCAGATTACCACTCTACTGCACCTGGAGATACCCTCCAGGTCTGCATTGTTAACTTGCGTCTCATAGCCTCTGGCAAACGTCTCTGGTGAAGACGTGCGAAACTCACTCTGCAGGCAGTGTGGAACTGTGAGGGACTGAGGGTGAGCTCAACTCTCAGAAGTAAGATGTTTTGGACAAGGCGTTCTACCTTCTCACGTATGGAACTTAGTATGTAGCACCAGTCTACCTCAGGAATTACTAGGAAATCGCTGGATTGAGCTTGGAGGCACTAGTGTTGTGTGCCGGGAGATTCCATTACCTCTCCCAACACTTCGTCAAAGCAGCGAGCCTAGGCCTTTTGGAAGCGAAAGGTAAGCAGGCGGAGGAGGAGGGTTACAGGCCATAAGCTCAACTCTCAGAAGTGTGTATGCATGGGAGGCAGATGTCTGCTACCCACTCGGACATGGGAGTTGGAACCTAGCTACACTGATGAAGAAGGATTGGAAATCGCTGTATTCAACTCAGATACACGGAGTTCAGGCCAATGCACATGCTTTTCCACAACCTCCAGCCACTAACATGAGGTGTTAGCAGCTCGTCTACAGTCAGCAGGATGCGGGAGGGTTCTGCCCTGTCCTCAGCTCTCACAGGGAAGCATGCCTGAAGCCAGCTCAACTAGCTGCATTCTTATGGCAGTGTGAAGGTAGCAGTATTCTGAGACAGGAGGTTCCCAGATTACCACTCTACTGCACCTGGAGATACCCTCCAGGTCTGCATTGTTAACTTGCGTCTCAGAAGCCTCTGGCAAACGTCTCTGGTGAAGACGTGCGAAACTCACTCTGCAGGCAGTGTGGAACTGTGAGGGACTGAGGGTGAGCTCAACTCTCAGAAGTAAGATGTTTTGGACAAGGCGTTCAGCTACCTCTCACGTATGGAACTTAGTATGTAGCACCAGTCTACCCCAGGAATTACTAGGAAATCGCTGATTGAGCTTGGAGGCACTCGTCTTGTGTGCCGGGAGATTCCAGTTACCTCTCCCAACACTTCGTCAAGCAGCGAGCCTAGGCCTTTTGGAAGCGAAGGTAGCAGGCAGGCGGATGGTAGGGTTACAGGCCATAAGCTCAACTCTCAGAAGTGTGTATGCATGGGAGGCAGATGTCTGCTACCCACTCGGACATGGGAGTTGGAACCTAGCTACACTCTGATTGAAGAAGGATGGAAATCGCTGTATTCAACTCAGATACACGGGAGTTCAGGCCCAATGCTTACACATGCTTTTCACAACCTCCCAGCCACTAACATAAGGAGGTTAGCAGCTACGTCTACAGTCAGGCAGGATGCGGGAGGGTTCCCTGTCCTCAGCTCTCACAGGGAAGCATGCCTGAAGCCAGCTCTCAACTAGCTGCATTCTTATGGCAGTGTGAAGGTAGCAGTATTCTGAGACAGGAGGTTCCCAGATTACCACTCTACTGCACCTGGAGATACCCTCCAGGTCTGCATTGTTAACTTGCGTCTCAGAAGCCTCTGGCAAACGTCTCTGGTGAAGACGTGCGAAACTCACTCTGCAGGCAGTGTGGAACTGTGAGGGACTGAGGGTGAGCTCAACTCTCAGAAGTAAGATTTTTGGACAAGGCGTTCAGCTACCTTCTCATATGGAACTTAGTATGTAGCACCAGTCTACCCCAGGAATTACTAGGAAATCGCTGATTGAGCTTGGAGGCACTAGTCTTGTGTGCCGGGAGATTCCAGTTACCTCTCCCAACACTTCGTCAAGCAGCGAGCCTAGGCCTTTTGGAAGCGAAAGGTAGCTGCAGGCAGGATGTAGGGTTACAGGCCATAAGCTCAACTCTCAGAAGTGGTATGCATGGGAGGCAGATGTCTGCTACCCACTCGGACATGGAGTGGAACCTAGCTACACTCTATGAAGAAGGACTTTGGAAATCGCTGTATTCAACTCAGATACACGGGAGTTCAGGCCAATGCTTACACATGCTTTTCCCACAACCTCCCAGCCACTAACAAAGGACGTTAGCAGTACTCTACAGTCAGCAGGATGCGGGAGGGTTCTGCCCTGTCCTCAGCTCTCACAGGGAAGCATGCCTGAAGCCAGCTCTCAACTAGCTGCATTCTTATGGCAGGTGAAGGTAGCAGTATTCTGAGACAGGAGGTTCCCAGATTACCACTCTACTGCACCTGGAGATACCCTCCAGGTCTGCATTGTTAACTTGCGTCTCAGAAGCCTCTGGCAAACGTCTCTGGTGAAGACGTGGAAACTCACTCTGCAGGCAGTGTGGAACTGTGAGGGACTGAGGGTGAGCTCAACTCTCAGAAGTAAGATGATTTTGGACAAGGCGTTCAGCTACCTTCTCATATGGAACTTAGTATGTAGCACCAGTCTACCCCAGGAATTACTGGGAAATCGCTGGATTGAGCTTGGAGGCACTAGTCTTGTGTGCCGGGAGATTCCAGTTACCTCTCCCAACACTTCGGTGAAGCAGCGAGCCTAGGCCTTTTGGAAGCGAAGGGTAGCTGCAGGCAGGAGGTAGGGTTACAGGCCATAAGCTCAACTCTCAGAAGTGTATGCATGGGAGGCAGATGTCTGCTACCCACTCGGACATGCGAGGGGGAACCTAGCTACACTCTGATGAAGAAGGACTTTGGAAATCGCTGTATTCAACTCAGATACACGTGGGTTCAGGCCAACGATTCCACATGCTTTTCCACAACCTTCCCTGCCACTAACATGAGGACGTTAGCAGCTCCTTCTACAGTCAGCAGGATGCGGGAGGGTTGTGCCCTGTCCTAGCTCTCACAGGGAAGCATGCCTGAAGCCAGCTCAACTAGCTGCATTCTTATGGCAGTGTGAAGGTAGCAGTATTCTGAGACAGGAGGTTCCCAGATTACCACTCTACTGCACCTGGAGATACCCTCCAGGTCTGCATTGTTAACTTGCTTCTCATAGCCTCTGGCAAACGTCTCTGGTGAAGACGTGCGAAACACACTCTGCAGGCAGTGTGGAACTGTGAGGGACTGAGGGTGAGCTCAACTCTCAGAAGTAAGATGTTTTGGACAAGGCGTTCAGCTACCTCTCATATGGAACTTAGTATGTAGCACCAGTCTACCCCAGGAATTACTAGGAAATCGCTGATTGAGCTTGGAGGCACTCGTCTTGTGTGCCGGGAGATTCCAGTTACCTCTCCCAACACTTCGTCAAGCAGCGAGCCTAGGCCTTTTGGAAGCGAAAGGTAGCGCAGGCAGGAGGTAGGGTTACAGGCCATAAGCTCAACTCTCAGAAGTGGGTATGCATGGGAGGCAGATGTCTGCTACCCACTCGGACATGGAGTTGGAACCTAGCTACACTCTGATGAAGAAGGATTGGAAATCGCTGTATTCAACTCAGATACACGGGAGTTCAGGCCCAATGCTTACACATGCTTTTCCACAACCTTCCCAGCCACTAACTAAGGATGTTAGCACACGTCTACAGTCAGCAGGATGCGGGAGGGTTCCCTGTCTCAGCTCTCACAGGGAAGCATGCCTGAAGCCAGCTCTCAACTAGCTGCATTCTTATGGCAGTGTGAAGGTAGCAGTATTCTGAGACAGGAGGTTCCCAGATTACCACTCTACTGCACCTGGAGATACCCTCCAGGTCTGCATTGTTAACTTGCGTCTCAGAAGCCTCTGGCAAACGTCTCTGGTGAAGACGTGCGAAACTCACTCTGCAGGCAGTGTGGAACTGTGAGGGACTGAGGGTGAGCTCAACTCTCAGAAGTAAGATGATTTTGGACAAGGCGTTCACTACCTTCTCACATATGGAACTTAGTATGTAGCACCAGTCTACCCCAGGAATTACTAGGAAATCGCTGGATTGAGCTTGGAGGCACTAGTCTTGTGTGCCGGGAGATTCCAGTTACCTCTCCCAACACTTCGTAAGCAGCGAGCCTAGGCCTTTTGGAAGCGAAAGGTAGCAGCAGGCAGGAGGGGTAGGGTTACAGGCCATAAGCTCAACTCTCAGAAGTGTGTATGCATGGGAGGCAGATGTCTGCTACCCACTCGGACATGGAGTGGAACCTAGCTACACTCTGATTGAAGAAGGATTGGAAATCGCTGTATTCAACTCAGATACACGGGGTTCAGGCCCAATGCTTACACATGCTTTTCCACAACCTCCCGCCACTAACATAGGACGTTAGCAGCTCGTCTACAGTCAGCAGGATGCGGGAGGGTTGCCCTGTCCTCAGCTCTCACAGGGAAGCATGCCTGAAGCCAGCTCTCAACTAGCTGCATTCTTATGGCAGTGTGAAGGTAGCAGTATTCTGAGAAGGAGGTTCCCAGATTACCACTCTACTGCACCTGGAGATACCCTCCAGGTCTGCATTGTTAACTTGCGTCTCAGAAGCCTCTGGCAAACGTCTCTGGTGAAGACGTGCGAAACTCACTCTGCAGGCAGTGTGGAACTGTGAGGGACTGAGGGTGAGCTCAACTCTCAGAAGTAAGATGTTTTGGACAAGGCGTTCAGCTACCTTCTCACATATGGAACTTAGTATGTAGCACCAGTCTACCCCAGGAATTACTAGGAAATCGCTGGATTGAGCTTGGAGGCACTAGTCTTGTGTGCCGGGAGATTCCAGTTACCTCTCCCAACACTTCGTCAAGCAGCGAGCCTAGGCCTTTTGGAAGCGAAAGGTAAGCAGCGGAGGGGTAGGGTTACAGGCCATAAGCTCAACTCTCAGAAGTGTGTATGCATGGGAGGCAGATGTCTGCTACCCACTCGGACATGGGAGTTGGAACCTAGCTACACTCTGATTGAAGAAGGATTGGAAATCGCTGTATTCAACTCAGATACACGGAGTTCAGGCCCAATGCTTACACATGCTTTTCCACAACCTCCCAGCCACTAACATAGGAGGTTAGCAGTCGTCTACAGTCAGGCAGGATGCGGGAGGGTTCTGCCCTGTCCTCAGCTCTCACAGGGAAGCATGCCTAGAAGCCAGCTCTCAACTAGCTGCATTCTTATGGCAGTGTGAAGGTAGCAGTATTCTGAGACAGGAGGTTCCCAGATTACCACTCTAGCACCTGGAGATACCCTCCAGGTCTGCATTGTTAACTTGCGTCTCAGAGCCTCTGGCAAAGTCTCTGGTGAAGACGTGCGAAACTCACTCTGCAGGCAGTGTGGAACTGTGAGGGACTGAGGGTGAGCTCAACTCTCAGAAGTAAGATGATTTTGGACAAGGCGTTCAGCTACCTTCTCACATATGGAACTTAGTATGTAGCACCAGTCTACCCCAGGAATTAGGAAATCGCTGGATTGAGCTTGGAGGCACTCGTCTTGTGTGCCGGGAGATTCCAGTTACCTCTCCCAACACTTCGTCAAGCAGCGAGCCTAGGCCTTTTGGAAGCGAAAGGTAGCGGCAGGCAGGATGTAGGGTTACAGGCCATAAGCTCAACTCTCAGAAGTGTGTATGCATGGGAGGCAGATGTCTGCTACCCACTCGGACATGGAGTGGAACCTAGCTACACTCTATGAAGAAGGACTTTGGAAATCGCTGTATTCAACTCAGATACACGGGGAGTTCAGGCCCAATGATTACACATGCTTTTCCACAACCTTCCCAGCCACTAACATGAGGAGTTAGCAGTACGTCTACAGTCAGGCAGGATGCGGGAGGGTTCTGCCCTGTCCTCAGCTCTCACAGGGAAGCATGCCTTGAAGCCAGCTCTCAACTAGCTGCATTCTTATGGCAGGGTGAAGGTAGCAGTATTCTGAGACAGGAGGTTCCCAGATTACCACTCTACTGCACCTGGAGATACCCTCCAGGTCTGCATTGTTAACTTGCGTCTCAAGCCTCTGGCAAACGTCTCTGGTGAAGACGTGCGAAACTCACTCTGCAGGCAGTGTGGAACTGTGAGGGACTGAGGGTGAGCTCAACTCTCAGCAGTAAGATGATTTTGGACAAGGCGTTCAGCTACCTTCTCACATATGGAACTTAGTATGTAGCACCAGTCTACCCCAGGAATTACTGGGAAATCGCTGGATTGAGCTTGGAGGCACTAGTCTTGTGTGCCGGGAGATTCCAGTTACCTCTCCCAACACTTCGGTGAAGCAGCGAGCCTAGGCCTTTTGGAAGCGAAAGGTAGCTGCAGGCAGGAGGTAGGGTTACAGGCCATAAGCTCAACTCTCAGAAGTGTGTATGCATGGGAGGCAGATGTCTGCTACCCACTCGGACATGGAGTGGAACCTAGCTACACTCTGATGAAGAAGGACTTTGGAAATCGCTGTATTCAACTCAGATACACGGGGTTCAGGCACAACGATTCCACATGCTTTTCCACAACCTTCCCTGCCACTAACATGAGGAGGTTAGCAGCTCCTTCTACAGTCAAGCAGGATGCGGGAGGGTTGTGCCCTGTCCCTTAGCTCTCACAGGGGAAGCATGTCTTGAAGCCAGCGGTCAACTAGCTGCATATTATGGCAGGTCAAGGTAGCAGTATTCTGAGACAGGATGTTCCCAGAGTTACCACTCTACTGCACCTGGAGATACCCTCCAGGTCTGCATTGTTAACTGGCGCTCCAGAAGCCTCTGGCAAACGTCTCTGGTGAGACGTGCGAAACTCACTCTGCAGGCAGTGTGGGAACTGTAGGGACTGAGGGTGAGCTCAACTCTCAGCAGTAAGATGATTTTGGACAAGGCGTTCAACTACCTACTCACGTATGGAACTTAGTATGTAGGCACGGAGCGAGTCTAACCCCAGGAATTACTGGGAAATTCGGGTGCTGGTATTGAGCTTGGAGGCACTAGTCTTGTTGCCGGGAAGATTCCCAGTTACCTCTCCCAACACTTCGGTGAAGCAGCGAGCCTAGGCCTTTTGGAAGCGAAAGCTAGCTGCAGGCAGAGGTATGGGGATACAGGCCATAAGCTCAACCTCTTCAGAAGTGTGTATGCATGGGAGGCAGATGTTGCTACCCACTCGTACATGCGGAAGAGTGGGAAACCTAGCTTACACTCTTGATGAACGAAGGGACTTTGGAAATCGCTGTGCTTGTTTCAACTCCGATTACACGTGGGTTCCGGCACAACGATTCACACATGCTTTTCTCGAACAACTTTCCCTTGCCCACCTCACATCGAGGACGTATAGCAGCTCCTTCTACAGTCAAGCAGGGCTGCCGGGAGGGTGTGCCCTGTCCTTGTCCTCTCACAGAGAAGCCATGCCTTGAAACCACCTGTCTAACTAGCTACATTCCTTTATGGCCGGGTGACAGGTTAGCAGTATTCTGAGTAGCGGAGGTTCCCAGATTACCTACTCTACTGCAACTGGAGAATTACCCCTCCCGGTCTGCATTGTTAACTTGCAGTTCATAAGCATCCTGGCAAACCTTCTCGGGAATGAAGACGTGGCGAACTCACTCTGCCAGGCACCAGTGGGAACCACTGTGAGGGATGAGGGGTGAGCTCAACTCTTCAGAAGTAAGATGATTTTGGACAACGGGTTCAACTACCTACTCACGTATGGAACTTAGTATGTAGCACCAGTCTACCCCAGGAATTACTAGGAAATCGCTTGATTGAGCTTGGAGGCACTCGTCTTGTGTGCCGGGAGATTCCAGTTACTCTCCCAACATTGCGTCAAGCAGCGAGCCTAGGCCTTTTGGAAGCGAAAGGTAGCGGCAGGCAGGATGTAGGGTTACAGGCCATAAGCTCAACTCTCAGAAGTGTGTATGCATGGGAGGCAGATGTCTGCTACCCACTCGGACATGGGAGTTGGAAACCTAGCTAACTATATGAAGAAGGATTGGAAATCGCTGTATTCAACTCAGTACACAGGAGTTCAGGCCCAATGCTTACACATGCTTTTCCCGCACAACCCTCTCAGCCACACATTAAGGATGTTAGCAACACGCTACAGCAGGCAGATGGGGAGGTTCTGCCCTGTCCTCAGCTCTCCAGGGAAGCATGCCTAGAAGCCAGCTCTCAACTAGCTGCATTCTTATGCAGTGTGAAGGTAGCAGTATTCTGAGTAAGGAGGTTCCAGATTACCACTCTACTGCACCTGGAGATACCCTCCAGGTCTGCATTGTTAACTTGCGTCTCAGAAGCCTCTGGCAAACGTCTCTGGTGAAGACTGCGAAACTCACTCTGCAGGCAGTGTGGAACTGTGAGGGACTGAGGGTGAGCTCAACTCTCAGAAGTAAGATGCTTTTGGACAAGGCGTTCACTCTCTCACGTATGGAACTTAGTATGTAGCACCAGTCCCCACGAATTACTAGGAAATCGCTGGAATGAGCTTGGAGGCACTAGTTGTGTGCCGGGAGATTCCAATTACCTCTCCCAACACTTCCGTCAAACAGCGAGCCTAGGCCTTTTAGAAGAAGGAACAGCAGGCTGGATGGGGAGGTACAGGCTTAAGCTCAACTCTCAGAAGTGTGTATGCAGGGGCAGATGTCTGCTACCCACTCGGACATGGGAGTTGGAAACTAGCTACACTCTGATTGAAGAAGGATTGGAAATCGCTGTATTCAACTCAGATACACAGGAGTTCAGGCCCAATGCTTACACATGCTTTTCCCACAACCTCTCCAGCCACTAACATTAGGATGTTAGCAGCTGCGCTACAGTCAGGCAGGATGCGGGGGTTCTGCCCTGTCCTCAGCTCCCAGGGAAGCATGCCTAGAAGCCAGCTCTAACTAGCTGCATTCTTATGGCAGTGTGAAGGTAGCAGTATTCTGAGTAAGGAGGTTCCCAGATTACCACTCTACTGCACCTGGAGATACCCTCCAGGTCTGCATTGTTAACTTGCGTCTCAGAAGCCTCTGGCAAACGTCTCTGGTGAAGACGTGCGAAACTCACTCTGCAGGCAGTGTGGAACTGTGAGGGACTGAGGGTGAGCTCAACTCTCAGAAGTAAGATGTTTTGGACAAGGCGTTCAGCTACCTTCTCACGTATGGAACTTAGTATGTAGCACCAGTCTACCCCAGGAATTACTAGGAAATCGCTGGATTGAGCTTGGAGGCACTAGTCTTGTGTGCCGGGAGATTCCAGTTACCCTCCCAACACTTCGTCAAAGCAGCGAGCCTAGGCCTTTTGGAAGCGAAAAAGCAGCAGGCAGGTGGGGGTTACAGGCCATAAGCTCAACTCTCAGAAGTGTATGCATGGGAGGCAGATGTCTGCTACCCACTGACATGGGAGTTGGAACCTAGCTACACTCTGATGAAGAAGGATTGGAAATCGCTGTATTCAACTCAGATACACGGGAGTTCAGGCCCAATGCTTACACATGCTTTTCCACAACCTCCCAGCCACTAACATAGGAGTTAGCAGCTGTCTACAGTCAGCAGGATGCGGGAGGGTTCTGCCCTGTCCTCAGCTCTCACAGGGAAGCATGCCTGAAGCCAGCTCTCAACTAGCTGCATTCTTATGGCAGTGTGAAGGTAGCAGTATTCTGAGAAGGAGGTTCCCAGATTACCACTCTACTGCACCTGGAGATACCCTCCAGGTCTGCATTGTTAACTTGCGTCTCAGAAGCCTCTGGCAAACGTCTCTGGTGAAGACGTGCGAAACTCACTCTGCAGGCAGTGTGGAACTGTGAGGGACTGAGGGTGAGCTCAACTCTCAGAAGTAAGATGTTTTGGACAAGGCGTTCAGCTACCTCTCACGTATGGAACTTAGTATGTAGCACCAGTCTACCCCAGGAATTACTAGGAAATCGCTGATTGAGCTTGGAGGCACTAGTCTTGTGTGCCGGAGAGATTCCAGTTACCTCTCCCAACACTTGCGTCAAGCAGCGAGCCTAGGCCTTTTGGAAGCGAAAGGTAGCGGCAGGCAGGATGTAGGGTTACAGGCCATAAGCTCAACTCTCAGAAGTGTGTATGCATGGGAGGCAGATGTCTGCTACCCACTCGGACATGGGAGTTGGAACCTAGCTACACCTATTGAAGAAGGACTTGGAAATCGCTGTATTCAACTCAGATACACGGGAGTTCAGGCCCAATGCTTACACATGCTTTTCCCACAACCTATCCCAGCCACTAACATAAGGAGGTTAGCAGTAGTCTACAGTCAGGCAGGATGCGGGAGGGTTCTGCCCTGTCCTCAGCTCTCACAGGGAAGCATGCCTGAAGCCAGCTCTCAACTAGCTGCATTCTTATGGCAGGTGAAGGTAGCAGTATTCTGAGTAAGGAGGTTCCCAGATTACCACTCTACTGCACCTGGAGATACCCTCCAGGTCTGCATTGTTAACTTGCGTCTCAGAAGCCTCTGGCAAACGTCTCTGGTGAAGACGTGCGAAACTCACTCTGCAGGCAGTGTGGAACTGTGAGGGACTGAGGGTGAGCTCAACTCTCAGCAGTAAGATGATTTTGGACAAGGCGTTCAGCTACCTTCTCACATATGGAACTTAGTATGTAGCACCAGTCTACCCCAGGAATTACTGGGAAATCGCTGGATTGAGCTTGGAGGCACGTCTTGTGTGCCGGGAGATTCCAGTTACCTCTCCCAACACTTCGGTGAAGCAGCGAGCCTAGGCCTTTTGGAAGCGAAAGGTAGCTGCAGGCAGGAGGTAGGGTTACAGGCCATAAGCTCAACTCTCAGAAGTGGTATGCATGGGAGGCAGATGTCTGCTACCCACTCGGACATGGAGTGGAACCTAGCTACACTCTGATGAAGAAGGACTTTGGAAATCGCTGTATTCAACTCAGATACACGGGGTTCAGGCCAACGATCCACATGCTTTTCCACAACCTTCCCAGCCACTAACATGAGGACGTTAGCAGCTCCTTCTACAGTCAGGCAGGAGCGGGAGGGTTGTGCCCTGTCCTAGCTCTCACAGGGAAGCATGCCTTGAAGCCAGCTCAACTAGCTGCATTCTTATGGCAGGTGAAGGTAGCAGTATTCTGAGACAGGAGGTTCCCAGATTACCACTCTACTGCACCTGGAGATACCCTCCAGGTCTGCATTGTTAACTTGCGTCTCAGAGCCTCTGGCAAACGTCTCTGGTGAAGACGTGCGAAACTCACTCTGCAGGCAGTGTGGAACTGTGAGGGACTGAGGGTGAGCTCAACTCTCAGCAGTAAGATGATTTTGGACAAGGCGTTCACTACCTTCTCACATATGGAACTTAGTATGTAGCACCAGTCTACCCCAGGAATTACTGGGAAATGCTGGATTGAGCTTGGAGGCACTAGTCTTGTGTGCCGGGAGATTCCAGTTACCTCTCCCAACACTTGGTGAAGCAGCGAGCCTAGGCCTTTTGGAAGCGAAAGGTAGCTGCAGGCAGGAGGTAGGGTTACAGGCCATAAGCTCAACTCTCAGAAGTGTGTATGCATGGGAGGCAGATGTCTGCTACCCACTCGGACATGGAGTGGGAACCTAGCTACACTCTGATGAAGAAGGACTTTGGAAATCGCTGTATTCAACTCAGATACACGTGGGTTCAGGCCAACGATTCCACATGCTTTTCACAACCTTCCCTGCCACTAACATGAGGACGTTAGCAGCTCCTTCTACAGTCAAGCAGGATGCGGGAGGGTTGTGCCCTGTCCTAGCTCTCACAGGGAAGCATGCCTTGAAGCCAGCTCAACTAGCTGCATTCTTATGGCAGGTGAAGGTAGCAGTATTCTGAGACAGGAGGTTCCCAGATTACCACTCTACTGCACCTGGAGATACCCTCCAGGTCTGCATTGTTAACTTGCGTCTCAGAAGCCTCTGGCAAACGTCTCTGGTGAAGACGTGCGAAACTCACTCTGCAGGCAGTGTGGAACTGTGAGGGACTGAGGGTGAGCTCAACTCTCAGAAGTAAGATGTTTTGGACAAGGCGTTCAGCTACCTTCTCACGTATGGAACTTAGTATGTAGCACCAGTCTACCCCAGGAATTACTAGGAAATCGCTGATTGAGCTTGGAGGCACGTCTTGTGTGCCGGGAGATTCCAGTTACCTCTCCCAACACTTGCGTCAAGCAGCGAGCCTAGGCCTTTTGGAAGCGAAAGGTAGGCAGGCAGGATGTAGGGTTACAGGCCATAAGCTCAACTCTCAGAAGTGTGTATGCATGGGAGGCAGATGTCTGCTACCCACTGACATGGGAGTTGGAACCTAGCTACACTCTATTGAAGAAGGATTGGAAATCGCTGTATTCAACTCAGATACACGGGAGTTCAGGCCCAATGCTTACACATGCTTTTCCCACAACCCTCCCAGCCACTAACATAGGAGGTTAGCAACGTCTACAGTCAGGCAGGATGCGGGAGGGTTCTGCCCTGTCCTCAGCTCTCACAGGGAAGCATGCCTAGAAGCCAGCTCTCAACTAGCTGCATTCTTATGGCAGTGTGAAGGTAGCAGTATTCTGAGTAAGGAGGTTCCCAGATTACCACTCTACTGCACCTGGAGATACCCTCCAGGTCTGCATTGTTAACTTGCGTCTCAGAAGCCTCTGGCAAACGTCTCTGGTGAAGACGTGCGAAACTCACTCTGCAGGCAGTGTGGAACTGTGAGGGACTGAGGGTGAGCTCAACTCTCAGAAGTAAGATGTTTTGGACAAGGCGTTCACTCTTCTCACGTATGGAACTTAGTATGTAGCACCAGTCTACCCCAGGAATTACTAGGAAATCGCTGGATTGAGCTTGGAGGCACTAGTCTTGTGTGCCGGGAGATTCCATTACCTCTCCCAACACTTCGTCAAAGCAGCGAGCCTAGGCCTTTTGGAAGCGAAAGGTAGCAGCAGGCAGGATGGTAGGGTTACAGGCCATAAGCTCAACTCTCAGAAGTGTGTATGCATGGGAGGCAGATGTCTGCTACCCACTCGGACATGGGAGTTGGAACCTAGCTACACTCTGATTGAAGAAGGATTGGAAATCGCTGTATTCAACTCAGATACACGGAGTTCAGGCCCAACTTACACATGCTTTTCCACAACCTCCCAGCCACTAACATAGGAGTTAGCAGCTCGTCTACAGTCAGGCAGGATGCGGGAGGGTTCTGCCCTGTCCTCAGCTCTCACAGGGAAGCATGCCTAGAAGCCAGCTCTAACTAGCTGCATTCTTATGGCAGTGTGAAGGTAGCAGTATTCTGAGTACAGGAGGTTCCCAGATTACCACTCTACTGCACCTGGAGATACCCTCCAGGTCTGCATTGTTAACTTGCGTCTCAGAAGCCTCTGGCAAACGTCTCTGGTGAAGACGTGCGAAACTCACTCTGCAGGCAGTGTGGAACTGTGAGGGACTGAGGGTGAGCTCAACTCTCAGAAGTAAGATGATTTTGGACAAGGCGTTCAGCTACCTTCTCATATGGAACTTAGTATGTAGCACCAGTCTACCCCAGGAATTACTAGGAAATGGATTGAGCTTGGAGGCACTAGTCTTGTGTGCCGGGAGATTCCAGTTACCTCTCCCAACACTTCGTCAAGCAGCGAGCCTAGGCCTTTTGGAAGGAAAGGACAGCAGGCAGGGGAGGGTTACAGGCCATAAGCTCAACTCTCAGAAGTGTGTATGCATGGGAGGCAGATGTCTGCTACCCACTCGGACATGGAGTTGGAACCTAGCTACACTCTGATTGAAGAAGGATTGGAAATCGCTGTATTCAACTCAGATACACGGGAGTTCAGGCCCAATGCTTACACATGCTTTTCCACAACCTCCAGCCACTAACATAGGAGGTTAGCAGCTCGTCTACAGTCAGGCAGGATGCGGGAGGGTTCTGCCCTGTCCTCAGCTCTCACAGGGAAGCATGCCTGAAGCCAGCTCTCAACTAGCTGCATTCTTATGGCAGTGTGAAGGTAGCAGTATTCTGAGACAGGAGGTTCCCAGATTACCACTCTACTGCACCTGGAGATACCCTCCAGGTCTGCATTGTTAACTTGCGTCTCAGAAGCCTCTGGCAAACGTCTCTGGTGAAGACGTGCGAAACTCACTCTGCAGGCAGTGTGGAACTGTGAGGGACTGAGGGTGAGCTCAACTCTCAGAAGTAAGATGTTTTGGACAAGGCGTTCAGCTACCTCTCACGTATGGAACTTAGTATGTAGCACCAGTCTACCCCAGGAATTACTAGGAAATCGCTGATTGAGCTTGGAGGCACTCTTTGTGTGCCGGGAGATTCCAGTTACCTCTCCCAACACTTGCGTCAAGCAGCGAGCCTAGGCCTTTTGGAAGCGAAAGGTAGCGGCAGGCAGGAGTAGGGTTACAGGCCATAAGCTCAACTCTCAGAAGTGTGTATGCATGGGAGGCAGATGTCTGCTACCCACTCGGACATGGAGTTGGAACCTAGCTACACCTGATTGAAGAAGGACTTTGGAAATCGCTGTATTCAACTCAGATACACGGGAGTTCAGGCCCAATGCTTACACATGCTTTTCCCACAACCTTCCCAGCCACTAACAGAGGAGGTTAGCAGTAGTCTACAGTCAGGCAGGATGCGGGAGGGTTCTGCCCTGTCCTCAGCTCTCACAGGGAAGCATGCCTGAAGCCAGCTCAACTAGCTGCATTCTTATGGCAGTGTAAGGTAGCAGTATTCTGAGTAAGGAGGTTCCCAGATTACCACTCTACTGCACCTGGAGATACCCTCCAGGTCTGCATTGTTAACTTGCGTCTCAGAAGCCTCTGGCAAACGTCTCTGGTGAAGACGTGCGAAACTCACTCTGCAGGCAGTGTGGAACTGTGAGGGACTGAGGGTGAGCTCAACTCTCAGAAGTAAGATGATTTTGGACAAGGCGTCAGCTACCTTCTCACATATGGAACTTAGTATGTAGCACCAGTCTACCCCAGGAATTACTGGGAAATCGCTGGATTGAGCTTGGAGGCACTAGTCTTGTGTGCCGGGAGATTCCAGTTACCTCTCCCAACACTTCGGTGAAGCAGCGAGCCTAGGCCTTTTGGAAGCGAAAGGTAGCTGCAGGCAGGAGGTAGGGTTACAGGCCATAAGCTCAACTCTCAGAAGTGTGTATGCATGGGAGGCAGATGTCTGCTACCCACTCGGACATGGAGTTGGAACCTAGCTACACTCTGATGAAGAAGGACTTTGGAAATCGCTGTATTCAACTCAGATACACGGGGTTCAGGCACAACGATTACACATGCTTTTCCACAACCTTCCCTGCCACTAACATGAGGACGTTAGCAGCTCCTCTACAGTCAGGCAGGATGCGGGAGGGTTGTGCCCTGTCCTAGCTCTCACAGGGAAGCATGCCTGAAGCCAGCTCAACTAGCTGCATTCTTATGGCAGGGTGAAGGTAGCAGTATTCTGAGACAGGAGGTTCCCAGATTACCACTCTACTGCACCTGGAGATACCCTCCAGGGCTGCATTGTTAACTTGCGTCTCAGAAGCCTCTGGCAAACGTCTCTGGTGAAGACGTGCGAAACTCACTCTGCAGGCAGTGTGGAACTGTGAGGGACTGAGGGTGAGCTCAACTCTCAGGAGTAAGATGATTTTGGACAAGGCGTTCAGCTACCTCTCACGTATGGAACTTAGTATGTAGCACCAGTCTACCCCAGGAATTACTGGGAAATCGCTGGATTGAGCTTGGAGGCACTAGTCTTGTGTGCCGGGAGATTCCAGTTACCTCTCCCAACACTTCGTGAAGCAGCGAGCCTAGGCCTTTTGGAAGCGAAAGGTAGGCAGGCAGGAGGTAGGGTTACAGGCCATAAGCTCAACTCTCAGAAGTGTGTATGCATGGGAGGCAGATGTCTGCTACCCACTCGGACATGGAGTGGAACCTAGCTACACTCTGATGAAGAAGGACTTTGGAAATCGCTGTATTCAACTCAGATACACGTGGGTTCAGGCACAACGATTCCACATGCTTTTCCACAACCTTCCCTGCCACTAACATGAGGACGTTAGCAGCTCCTACAGTCAGCAGGATGCGGGAGGGTTGTGCCCTGTCCTAGCTCTCACAGGGAAGCATGCCTGAAGCCAGTCAACTAGCTGCATTCTTATGGCAGGTGAAGGTAGCAGTATTCTGAGACAGGAGGTTCCCAGATTACCACTCTACTGCACCTGGAGATACCCTCCAGGTCTGCATTGTTAACTTGCGTCTCAGAGCCTCTGGCAAACGTCTCTGGTGAAGACGTGCGAAACTCACTCTGCAGGCAGTGTGGAACTGTGAGGGACTGAGGGTGAGCTCAACTCTCAGAAGTAAGATTTTTGGACAAGGCGTTCACTACCTCTCACGTATGGAACTTAGTATGTAGCACCAGTCTACCCCAGGAATTACTAGGAAATCGCTGATTGAGCTTGGAGGCACTCGTCTTGTGTGCCGGGAGATTCCAGTTACCTCTCCCAACACTTGCGTCAAGCAGCGAGCCTAGGCCTTTTGGAAGCGAAAGGTAGCGGCAGGCAGGATGTAGGGTTACAGGCCATAAGCTCAACTCTCAGAAGTGTGTATGCATGGGAGGCAGATGTCTGCTACCCACTCGGACATGGGAGTTGGAACCTAGCTACACTCTGATTGAAGAAGGATTGGAAATCGCTGTATTCAACTCAGATACACGGGAGTTCAGGCCCAATGCTTACACATGCTTTTCCCACAACCTATCCCAGCCACTAACATAGGAGTTAGCAACGTCTACAGTCAGGCAGGATGCGGGAGGGTTCTGCCCTGTCCTCAGCTCTCACAGGGAAGCATGCCTAGAAGCCAGCTCTCAACTAGCTGCATTCTTATGCAGTGTGAAGGTAGCAGTATTCTGAGTCAGGAGGTTCCCAGATTACCACTCTACTGCACCTGGAGATACCCTCCAGGTCTGCATTGTTAACTTGCGTCTCAGAAGCCTCTGGCAAACGTCTCTGGTGAAGACGTGCGAAACTCACTCTGCAGGCAGTGTGGAACTGTGAGGGACTGAGGGTGAGCTCAACTCTCAGAAGTAAGATGTTTTGGACAAGGCGTTCACTCTCTCACGTATGGAACTTAGTATGTAGCACCAGTCTACCCCAGGAATTACTAGGAAATCGCTGGATTGAGCTTGGAGGCACTAGTCTTGTGTGCCGGGAGATTCCATTACCTCTCCCAACACTTCGTCAAGCAGCGAGCCTAGGCCTTTTGGAAGCGAAAGGTAGCAGCAGGCGGAGGGGAGGTTACAGGCCATAAGCTCAACTCTCAGAAGTGTGTATGCATGGGAGGCAGATGTCTGCTACCCACTCGGACATGGGAGTTGGAACCTAGCTACACTCTGATTGAAGAAGGATTGGAAATCGCTGTATTCAACTCAGATACACGGAGTTCAGGCCCAATGCTTACATGCTTTTCCACAACCTCCCAGCCACTAACATAGGAGGTTAGCAGCTCGTCTACAGTCAGGCAGGATGCGGGAGGGTTCTGCCCTGTCCTCAGCTCTCACAGGGAAGCATGCCTAGAAGCCAGCTCTCAACTAGCTGCATTCTTATGGCAGTGTGAAGGTAGCAGTATTCTGAGTAAGGAGGTTCCCAGATTACCACTCTACTGCACCTGGAGATACCCTCCAGGTCTGCATTGTTAACTTGCGTCTCAGAAGCCTCTGGCAAACGTCTCTGGTGAAGACGTGCGAAACTCACTCTGCAGGCAGTGTGGAACTGTGAGGGACTGAGGGTGAGCTCAACTCTCAGAAGTAAGATGTTTGGACAAGGCGTTCAGCTACCTTCTCACGTATGGAACTTAGTATGTAGCACCAGTCTACCCAGGAATTACTAGGAAATCGCTGGATTGAGCTTGGAGGCACTAGTCTTGTGTGCCGGGAGATTCCAGTTACCTCTCCCAACACTTCGTCAAGCAGCGAGCCTAGGCCTTTTGGAAGGAAAGGAAAGCAGGCTGGAGGGGAGGGTTACAGGCCATAAGCTCAACTCTCAGAAGTGTGTATGCATGGGAGGCAGATGTCTGCTACCCACTCGGACATGGGAGTGGAACCTAGCTACACTCTGATGAAGAAGGATTGGAAATCGCTGTATTCAACTCAGATACACGGGTTCAGGCCAACTTCCACATGCTTTTCCACAACCTTTCTGCCACTAACATGAGGACGTTAGCAGCTCCCTACAGTCAGCAGGATGCGGGAGGGTTCTGCCCTGTCCTAGCTCTCACAGGGAAGCATGCCTTGAAGCCAGCTCAACTAGCTGCATTCTTATGGCAGTGTGAAGGTAGCAGTATTCTGAGACAGGAGGTTCCCAGATTACCACTCTACTGCACCTGGAGATACCCTCCAGGTCTGCATTGTTAACTTGCGTCTCAGAAGCCTCTGGCAAACGTCTCTGGTGAAGACGTGCGAAACTCACTCTGCAGGCAGTGTGGAACTGTGAGGGACTGAGGGTGAGCTCAACTCTCAGAAGTAAGATTTTTGGACAAGGCGTTCACTACCTCTCACGTATGGAACTTAGTATGTAGCACCAGTCTACCCCAGGAATTACTAGGAAATCGCTGATTGAGCTTGGAGGCACTCGTCTTGTGTGCCGGGAGATTCCAGTTACCTCTCCCAACACTTGCGTCAAGCAGCGAGCCTAGGCCTTTTGGAAGCGAAAGGTAGCAGCAGGCAGGATGTGGGGTTACAGGCCATAAGCTCAACTCTCAGAAGTGTGTATGCATGGGAGGCAGATGTCTGCTACCCACTCGGACATGGGAGTTGGAACCTAGCTACACCTATTGAAGAAGGATTTGGAAATCGCTGTATTCAACTCAGATACACGGGAGTTCAGGCCCAATGCTTACACATGCTTTTCCCACAACCTATCCCAGCCACTAACATAAGGAGGTTAGCAGGTACGTCTACAGTCAGGCAGGATGCGGGAGGGTTCTGCCCTGTCCTCAGCTCTCACAGGGAAGCATGCCTGAAGCCACCTGTCAACTAGCTGCATTCTTATGGCAGGGTGAAGGTAGCAGTATTCTGAGTAAGGAGGTTCCCAGATTACCACTCTACTGCACCTGGAGATACCTCCAGGTCTGCATTGTTAACTTGCGTCTCATATCCTCTGTCAAACATCTCTGGTGAAGACGTGCGAAACTCACTCTGCAGGCAGTGTGGAACTGTGAGGGACTGAGGGTGAGCTCAACTCTCAGAAGTAAGATGATATTGGACAAGGCGTTCAGCTACCTTCTCACATATGGAACTTAGTATGTAGCACCAGTCTACCCCAGGAATTACTGGGAAATCGCTGGATTGAGCTTGGAGGCACTAGTCTTGTGTGCCGGCAGATCCCAGTTACCTCTCCCAACACTTCGTGGTGAAGCAGCGAGCCTAGGCCTTTTGGAAGCGAAAGGTAGCTGCAGGCAGGGGTAGGGTTACAGGCCATAAGCTCAACTCTCAGAAGGGTATGCATGGGAGGCAGATGTCTGCTACCCACTCGGACATGGAGTGGAACCTAGCTACACTCTGATGAAGAAGGACTTTGGAAATCGCTGTATTCAACTCAGATACACGTGGGTTCAGGCACAACGATTCCACATGCTTTTCCACAACCTTCCCTGCCACTAACATGAGGACGTTAGCAGCTCCTTCTACAGTCAGCAGGATGCGGGAGGGTTGTGCCCTGTCCTAGCTCTCACAGGGAAGCATGCCTGAAGCCAGCTCAACTAGCTGCATTCTTATGGCAGGTGAAGGTAGCAGTATTCTGAGACAGGAGGTTCCCAGATTACCACTCTACTGCACCTGGAGATACCCTCCAGGTCTGCATTGTTAACTTGCGTCTCAGAAGCCTCTGGCAAACGTCTCTGGTGAAGACGTGCGAAACTCACTCTGCAGGCAGTGTGGAACTGTGAGGGACTGAGGGTGAGCTCAACTCTCAGAAGTAAGATGATTTTGGACAAGGCGTTCACTACCTCTCATATGGAACTTAGTATGTAGCACCAGTCTACCCCAGGAATTACTGGGAAATCGCTGGATTGAGCTTGGAGGCACTAGTCTTGTGTGCCGGGAGATTCCAGTTACCTCTCCCAACACTTCGGTGAAGCAGCGAGCCTAGGCCTTTTGGAAGCGAAAGGTAGCTGCAGGCAGGAGGTAGGGTTACAGGCCATAAGCTCAACTCTCAGAAGTGTGTATGCATGGGAGGCAGATGTCTGCTACCCACTCGGACATGCGAGTGGGAACCTAGCTACACTCTGATGAAGAAGGACTTTGGAAATCGCTGTATTCAACTCAGATACACGTGGGTTCAGGCACAACGATTCCACATGCTTTTCTCACAACCTTCCCTGCCACTAACATGAGGACGTTAGCAGCTCCTTCTACAGTCAGCAGGATGCGGGAGGGTTGTGCCCTGTCCTAGCTCTCACAGGGAAGCATGCCTTGAAGCCAGCTCAACTAGCTGCATTCTTATGGCAGGGTGAAGGTAGCAGTATTCTGAGACAGGAGGTTCCCAGATTACCACTCTACTGCACCTGGAGATACCCTCCAGGTCTGCATTGTTAACTTGCGTCTCAGAGCCTCTGGCAAACGTCTCTGGTGAAGACGTGCGAAACTCACTCTGCAGGCAGTGTGGAACTGTGAGGGACTGAGGGTGAGCTCAACTCTCAGAAGTAAGATGTTTTGGACAAGGCGTTCACTACCTACTCACGTATGGAACTTAGTATGTAGCACCAGTCTACCCCAGGAATTACTAGGAAATCGCTTGATTGAGCTTGGAGGCACTCGTCTTGTGTGCCGGGAGATTCCAGTTACCTCTCCCAACACTTGCGTCAAGCAGCGAGCCTAGGCCTTTTGGAAGCGAAAGGTAGCGGCAGGCAGGATGTAGGGTTACAGGCCATAAGCTCAACTCTCAGAAGTGTGTATGCATGGGAGGCAGATGTCTGCTACCCACTCGGACATGGGAGTTGGAACCTAGCTACACTCCTATGAAGAAGGATTGGAAATCGCTGTATTCAACTCAGATACACGGGAGTTCAGGCCCAATGCTTACACATGCTTTTTCCCGCAACCCTCTCAGCCACTCACTTAGGATGTTAGCCACGCCTACAGTCAGGCAGGATGCAGGAGGTTCTGCCCTCCTCAGCTCTCCCAGGGAAGCATGCCTAGAAGCCAGCTCTCAACTAGCTGCATTTTATGGCA